>NW_005880351.1:0-6413 GCF_000147115.1 Myotis lucifugus | reverse complement strand
AGCTGGGTCTCGTTGTTGCTAACGAGGGCCGACCGGGCAATCAGCCGCCTGCACCCTAATTGCTGTCAGAAACGCCGGGCTGAGGTCAATTATCCTAAAACAAAAACAGGCATTTGGGCGTGAAGCCTCCAGTATCTAATTAGACTCTCGGACAGCCCCACGCAGAAGGTCGGCTCAATTAGCCGCTGGGGCACCTGTCCCAGCGGCCGCAGAGCCGCGCACCCGGCGCCCGCACACACGCACATGCACACACACACCCGGCGCCCACACACACACACACGCATGCACACGCATACTCGGCGCCCACATGCACGCGCACACGCGCACACACACACATGCATGCACACACTCGGCGCCCACACACACACACATGCACACACACACTCGGCGCCCACACGCACACACACGCACATCCACTCAGCGCCCACACACACACACACACACACGCGCGCACGCGCGCGCACATGCATACACACACTTGGCACCCACACGCACACACATATGCACACACACACACACGCACTCGGCACCCACATGCCCACACACGCACACGCACACACACACACACGCACACACACACACTTGGCGCCCACACGCACACACACACGCACACACACACACACACGCACTCGGCACCCACATGCCCACACACACACACACGCACACGCACACACACGCACACACACGCGTGCGCACATGCACACACACGCACACACGCACGCACACTCACTCGCACACACACACTCGGTGCCGCCCCCGTGCACTTTCTTCTCCTTTCTGTCCACTCGCTTTTCCCCGGAAGCTTTTATGCTAAAGGAACCTTCTATCTCTGTGCAGTTGCAGATTTGATGACCTGGTTATATTCCTTACACTCATTTAAAAAATAAAATCATTAAACTATGAAGATAAAAAATGACGACAAGAGAAGGAAGCTGGGCCTGGGAGGGACGCTGCCCCCGATGGAGAGACAGCGACAGCGCCACGGCCACAGCCTGGAGCCGAGTCTTTATTTTACGGCAGATCCCGCGAGGCTGAGTAAGGGCGCGGTCACAACATCCTCGCGGTTTCGAATCCACTCGATCACACGCCCCTGGTCACGTTTTGTTTACTTGCTGCCCCTCCCGCAGCCCACACCACTCAGCCACGTGGGCCACAGGGTCGGACATGAGGCCAAGCTCACACCCGTGGCCTTTGGCTGTCACTGTGCTGGGACTTGCACGTGGCTTTGCCACGAGAGGATCCTGCCCCCTCGTTAGTCCCAGGCTGAACCCGTCCAAACGCGGTAGCCGCTCTCCACAACTCTTGACAAGGGAGAATGGCTGGGTGTATTTTTAAATATATTTTTATTGATGTCAGAGAGGACGGGAGAGGGAGAGGGAAACATCAATGATGAGAGAGAATCATGGATGGGCTGCCTCCTGCACACCCCTCACTGGGGATGGAGCCCACAACCCAGACCTGTGCCCTGACCGGGAATCACACCGTGACCTCCTGGTTCACAGGTGGATGTTCAACCACGGAGCCACGCCGGCTGGGGCCGAGTTTTTCTAACACATGTGTTTTCTGTCAGCCACCAAGCAGCCAATATGCTTGTAACCAGGTTCCTGCCCTTCATTTCAAAACCAGACGTGAGCACTCAGCCCCGCTGGCCCCGTCCAGGGGAGAAGCGCCTCCTGGGGTCGGGGCGGCCTCCCCGGGGAGCCCGAGCGTCTGCGAACCAAGACCCTTGTTGCCCAGAAATGCTGGAAGGCAAACTGTCAGGCTGCTTCCCTCCACACCGCGGGCCTGGCAGCGCTCCGAGGTGCACGTGTCAAAAATGTCAACTCGCTTGAGCTGTTTTTTTTTTCCTGAGACATAATTCACAGGCCATTAAAATTCACCCTTTTTTAAAAAATGTGCAGTTCGGTGGATTTCAGTCTTGATGACTGTCGTTGTGAGTTTAGGAACTCGGGGTCTGAGGCCTCCAACTTCGTGCTTCTCCGTCAAGACTGACGGGCTGTTCTGGACCCGGCGAACTTTCATTCGAATTTTAGAATCAGCTCAGCTGTTTCTTCAAAGGAGCAAGTTGAGGTTTGATAGAAATTGAGTCGAGTCGATGGGAGGAGGTTCGGTTTCATTAATTTTCTTTTTTTAAATTCCCTAGTTCATGTGTTTCCTCCCTAATGTTCTTATTGCCTCCCTTCTGCTTGTTTGGGCTAATGGTAAAGTGGAAGATTAGGGTATCGGTTTGAGATCTTTCTTCTCCTTCATGAAGGCACGTACAGCTATCAGTTTCCCTCTAAATACGGCCGTGCCTGCACCCGTCCAATCTCAGCGGGCCTCTTCAAAGACAATCTGCATCCCAGCCGTTTCAGTACGTTGAGCTTTTGTTTTCATTTTACCTTAAAATATTTTCTGATTTCATTTATGATTTCTTCTTTGAGCCATTGGCCATTTAGGGCTGCGGTGTTTCATTTCCACACATTTATAATTTTCCAAATTTTCTTATGTTATCGCTTTCTCATTTTATCCCATTGTGGCTGGAACACATATTTTGTCTGACTCTGGTCCGTGCACTCAGGCTTGTTTTATGGCCTCTCCTGTGGTCTATGCTGGAGAAGGTCCCACGTGCACCTGAAAAGAGGCATGTGTGTACGTTCTGCTGTGATCGAGCAGCATGTTCCACAGATGTCTGCTAGATTCCATTGAGTATGTGGTGTTCACATCTTCTGTTTTCTGTTGATCTTCGTCTAGTTATTCCACCCACTTGTCAACATGAGATAGTAACATCTCCAACTGTCCTTGTTGAATTGTCTGTGTCTCCGTTCCATTTTCAATTTGTGCTTCAAGTATCTTGGGGCACTCTTTTTAGATGTATATATATTTATAGCTGTTACCTTTTCTGAATGGATTCACTCTTTATCTCAAAATGTACTTCTTTGCATCTAGAAACAAATTTCCCCTTAAAGTCTATTTTATTTGCCAGCTCTCTCCGGGCTGCGGCTGCAAAGGAAGCATATTCCCGCCTTCGATCGGTCTGCAGCTCTGCAAATGATGGGTGCCTCCCGCAAACAGCACATACCTGACCTTGGCCGTTTGCTTTCTCAATGCCTGATGTCATTCTTGCCCTATTCCTTTATTCCTGCCTTCTTCTGTGTTCAATATTCCTACCCTCCCAGTTTAAGTTCCCTGTCGTTTCTCTCACTACCTTGTTCTGAGTTATTCTGTTAGCTGTTGCCCTGGGTTTACAATTAGTAGGTGACTGATATGAATGTAGCTCAGGGTTCCCAGGTTCATTTCAGAGGTAGGAAACCTCTTCGCTCCTGCAAGCCACCTTCCGTCCCCCTCCTGGTGCTTCTACAGTCATGGAGCCCATCTTCTTACAACGATGTATAGTGATTTATCATTATTTATAAGCAAAGGTGTACAGTTATTACTCTAGGCAATTTTCTCCTAAATCAGATCGGAGAAAAAAAGTGTTACAAACAAAAATTGCACAGATACAGTCTTTATATCTACCTACTTGTCTACCTCAACTGGTTCTCTTATTTCTTCATGGACCGGAGTTACTGCCCAACGTCCTTTTATTCGGCCTGAAAAACTCGCTTTAGGAATTCTTCCAGGAATGCCCTCACAGTGGTCAACTCCCTCCATTTTTGTTTTGTATTTTTTAAATCTTGGAAAACTTAACTTCTCCTTTGTGTTTACAGAACGAATGTTTTTTATGTAGAATCCTTGATGCACGCTTTCGATCTTTCAGCGCTCTGCGAGTTCCACCCCATCGCTCCTGGCCTCCACGTTTCCTGGTGAGAAATCAGCAGTCGGCCTACTGAGGACCTCGGGCTCGCTGAGTCAGCCTCTCCTGCTGAGTCAGCCTCTCCTGCTGAGTCAGCCTCTCCTCCCGCTGAGTCAGCCTCTCCTCCCACTGAGTCAGCCTCTCCCGCTGCTTCCAGGGTTCTCACTTTCTCTTTGACTCTTGACGGTTTGATGCTGATGTGCCCGATGTGGATCGCTGAGTTTCTCTGAGCTTTTTGTAGATTAATCTTTTAATCAGCTTTGAGGATTTCATTTTAGCCGTTATATCTTCAAACATTCTCTCTGACCCCTCGCCTCTCTCCGGTCCCTCTGGGACTTGCCTTATGCATTGGCTGGTGTGCTTAGATGTGCCCTCCGTTTGTTTTTGAACACTTTTTAAACACTAGTAGCCGATTTAAGTCTTTGTCTATGAAGTCTATCCCCCGGGCTTCCTCGGGGATAATTCCTTTTGATCGCCTTTCTCCTGTGGATGGTCCACACGGCTTGTTGCTCCCTGTGTCTCATGATTTTTGTTGAAAACTGGACATTTTAACTACTATCGTGTGGCAACTCTGAAAAGCAAATTCTTTCTCCTCCCGGGGTGTTGCTGCTGCTTGTCTCTGCTGTTGCTTCACCTTTGTTCGCTTTGCGGCTTCCTCTAAGCCAGTGGTCGGCAAGCTCATTAGAGCCAAATACCAACAGCACTTCTTCAAAATAGACTCGCCCAGGCCGAAAACCAGCTTCTGCGCATGGGCCACGAAGTTTCAGTCGCACTGTACATGCACGCCCACACGTGGTATTTTGTGGAAGAGCCACACTCAAGGGGCCAAAAAGCCGCATGTGGCTCCCGAGCCGCGGTTTGCCGACCACGGCTCTAAGCAATTCCCCGCCGTCTGTGTGGTTTGCCGTGCTTGGCCACTGAAGGCTCTGCTGGGTCAGCTCAGGGACCAGCTGGCGGGGGGAGACGCCTTCAGTGCCTGGAAACGGTGCGTCTCGCCGTCTTGGCCAAGGTGTCCTGCGTGTACGCGGGGTGTGCCTTCAGCGCAGACAGACACCCTACAACCTGCCTCCGCCTTTCTTCGTGCAGGTGGAGAGCAGGGGTGCAGGCGAGGGCCTCCCCAGCTCTCCCTGTGTGCACGCCTCCCTGTGCAGCACCGGCCCCACACGTGCAGGTTCCGATAATCCCCGGGAATGTGGGCGGAGCTTCAAACCCCGGAGGACCTGTCATTCTCTGCATCTTCCGCGGAGCTCTCTCCTGAGCCTAAAACTTGCTGCGACGGCTCCCCACCTCCTCAGGTTCCTGCGAAGTGAAGCAGTTCCCTGTCATTGTTTGTGACAGACTCTCAGGGAAAGGGCTTGTGCCGCGCTGTGCGAGCTCCGAGTCAGATTCAATAAACCCGACCTCGCGAGTCCGGTCCTCCGGGGCCACCAGAGAGGCCGGGTCCTGGCCCTGCCCCGCAGACACGGCCCGAGGCCTCAGCCCGCCGCCCCCTCCCAAGAGCGGGGCCCTGGCGGCTGTGCCAGGGGAGGCTGCCGGCCGCCCAGCGACGGGGAGCTGCGGACGGGAGTGTGAACACATGAGGCTGGAACGCGAGCTCACCGTCTCCCTGACTCTCAGCTGCTCCGTTGCCTGAATGTTCCCCGATCGCTGCCAAGGCGCGGGGAATCTCAAGGCTCCGGGAAACTCCAACTGGAAAGTGTTTGCCAGTTTCCTCGTTGCCTTATGGAGGGGAGGCTCGTCAGACGCGGGGGTGACTTCCGTGGCCCCCGCCCGGCGAGGGGGCCGGGGTGAGGGTCCCTCTCAAGGGAGGCCCCCAGCAGGCGCGCGGGGGGGGGGGGGGCAGCGTGCCCCCACTTCTGTCTGTCTGTGTCTGTGGAGACATCGACACAACCGGGCTCGTGCTGATGTTTGTCACCTGAGTTCAGCGCAAGCTTCACGGAGACTTTCCTCCCCGTGGTTGGCGGCCTCCTTCTCCGCAGCGAGCTGTCGGCCGTATCCGGATTGACTGGTTGTTGTTTGTTTGTGTTTTCAGACCAGGACGCTGCGGGCTCAGAGCTGTTCCCCTCGCCCGTTAGAAACAAACTCTCGGACGCGCGTCTGTCCGTGGGGCCTGGGGTGCACCTCGCGGCCGCGGAGAGGGTGCCCCCCCAGCGGTGGCTCCCGGGACCGCGCTCTCCTCGCCCTGCGTCCGCCATGTGACCGCGCCAGCGGCCAGGCCCCACCGTGAGCAGCCTCGGGAACAAGGCCTCCGCCCTCGAGAACTGGGACAAATGTCTGGGGGCGCTGCTCCAGCAGCCCAGCCGCCCGACAGACCCTGGCCCCCCACCTCCTACCACCCCCTGAGCCAGGGCCTCCAAGGAAATCTCTCCTGCACACGCCTCCCCCCACACCCCCCACCCCCACCCCCTCCCACCCTCACCCCCCCCATCCCCCAGCTCTGCTGCCAGAGCGGAGACAGGCGAGGACGGAGGCTGCACGCAGTGAGGTAAGGAAGGCGGGATCCTTGCAAATCACAGGAAGGAGCCGGAGTGAGGGCTGAGTTTCCACGAGAGCTGGACCCACCGTCCTGGCGCCTCCATCATGCGCGGCCTTGGCTGGTGTTAACTCAGGAGGGGCCCGCGGCTCCGAGCCCACGGCT
>NW_005880350.1:0-6413 GCF_000147115.1 Myotis lucifugus | reverse complement strand
GTGCCATTGGCCAAAAGAACTGCTCCTCTCAAAGCCAGGTCTCTTTTCCAGGGCCAGCTTGCATCCAGGGACTGGAATGGGCTAGGAAGACCAATGCCCTAGCCTCCAGACAGGACAATACTGATATGACATTTCAGCCCCGGAAGTCCTCAGGGATCTGCTGAGGTCTTTGTTGTAAAGGCATGTCGCAGCACGACTTCTCCTTCTTCCCAATCTTGCTGCCCTCATCCCCCCCTCAATGTTGTGCTCAAGAGCACTCCCAGAAAACCAACAGCATCTGGGTCTATTTCTAAGGGAATCAGACCCATACAGGGAGATGAAAGGAACACATCCTCACAGGGTCACAGCCTTAGAAAAAGCTAGACCCACTATCTGAACCCGCCTGCTCAATCTCTACGCTGCACTGATCCTGAGCAATCATATACTCTTGTTAGTCACTGAAGCCTCACAAGGGGAGAATTTGGAAAATGAGCATGTCTGTTTCCCCTGAAATCTGAGATCAATTTGGGCATCATACTGTTGGCACAAAAAAAGAAATGGAAGAGTTTTTCACTTTCTTATTGGAGTCAAGATACACAATAAACCTGTGATTGATTTGTTGCAGTATTATCAATTCAAATAATGTTGAGAGTTGGAGAAGAAATAATAGGTCTTCTAGGCTCACTCACTTTTTAATCTGGAATTTCATCACCAGCGTCACTGCTTGACTGACCACATTAATAGAAAACTTAAGCTTTGAGGTTAGTGGTTCCCAAAAGCTGGTCCATGTTTCAGGTCAGCGGAAGCAGAGTGCCGCAGCAAATTAGGTGTTGAATAAATATCTGTTAAATAAATTATTCACCATCATTCCAGGTTTTCTGTAAAGTGTCACATGTGTATTTTAACAAGTCCCTGCAGATGATTCTGATGCGGAACCCGGTTTCAGCAGCAATGTGGATGTTTTTAGATTATTGTGGCAAAATACCCATAACATAAATTTACCATTTAACCATTTTAATTGTTCATTTGTGGTAAAATATACATAACAAACTTTTAAGCCACTTAAATGTACGAGTCAGTGGCATTAAGTACATTCACAGTGTTGGACAGCCATCACCACTATACGGGTCCAGGTTTTCACCACCCCCAAAGGAGACTTGTACCCATTAGCCCAGGGGTGGGCAAACTTTTTGACTCGAGGGCCACAATGGGTTCTTAAACTGAACCGGAGGGCCGGAACAAAAGCATAGATGGAGTGTTTGTGTGAACTAATATAAATTCAAAGTAAACATCATTACGTAAAAGGGTACAGTCTTTTTTTTTTTAGTTTTATTCACTTCAAATGGGCCGTAGTTTGCCCACGGCTGCATTAGCCACTCCTCATCTCCTCCTTCCTCAGCTCTGAGAAAAGTTCTTTAGTGTACTGGCCCATTCAAGTCCGTTTATTTCTTGGTAATGTTCATATTTCTTATTTGACCCAAGCCTAATCATATCAGACTAAACACACCCATATGGCATGATTTGGAAACTACACATATTATTTTTCTCCTCTTGATCTGTTTCTATTCATCTAAATCCCTTTAAATTGTGCTCTCTGAGATCTGGCATGATTTTAGCAGGAAGGAACAGCCGAGCTATCTCTTACCTGGAGCCCGACATTGTATTTCTTTAATTTAGCCTGAAATTGTTTTGGTTTTGAGAAAGACTATTTTACACTACTTATACACATTGAACTTGACAACTAATTTTTCATATGTGCTACCAGTAAAGTCTTATTTCCTTGTGTATAAAGATGTTTTAGGAATCTAAATTCAGGACTTTACATTTATCCTTTTTAAATTTGTTTAAAGCGTTTTTTTCCAAAACTTACTGAGATCCTTTGAGATCTGATTTTACAATTTAATTATCAGCCTGATTCAAGTGAGTTTCAAATGTTATCAGGTTGAATCTTTCAGGGCCTCTGACAAGATTAAAGAATGTACATAACAAGCTGAATTTTATGGGTCTTGGGAAGCCTTAAACAATACCTTGGTATATCTGTCTCTCTGTTCAATAATTCACAATACTTACTTGGCACCTAACATTCTCCAAGCATAGCATTCATATACTCTGCAATACTATTGTGGATTAGGAAAATTTAGTCCCTTCTCGTATTAGTCAGTGGGGTAGTCTGAACTTCTACAGTGGCCACTCAAAGGTGTACAATCCTACCCCAGGTCCTAGAACCTGTCATCATGATGACATATCACTCCTATGATTATGTTATGTTATATAGCACAGTTTGCCTTAAAATAGAGAAATTATCCTGGAATATCTGCATAGGTCCATTATAATCATATGAATACCAAAAATCAAAAACAAAAACAAAACAACAACAACAACAAAAACACAGCACTTTCTCCTGGTGGTAACAGAAGAGGAGAAAGACAGGTTTGAAGTGTGAGAACAACTCAATGTGTGGTTGCTGCTTTGAATATGAAAGAGGAACCCTCAAGGAGCAGATAATGGCTCTGACTGACAGGAAGCAAGGAAATGGGAATGTCAGTCCTACAACCTCAAGGAAATGAATTCTTTCAGCAATCTGAAAGACCTTGGAAGTAAATCCTTTCCCAGGAACTCCAGATAAAAGTCAAGTCCAGCCAACACCTTGATTTTAGTCTTTTAAGATCTGTAGCAGAGAATCTAGCCAAGCCAATCTGGATTTTTAATACCAACAGAAACTGTGCAGTAGCCTCTGTTTTGTGGTTATTTTTTATGCAAAATTAGAAGACTAATACAGTCAGAGTGTGGTCAGAAAATAATGCCAAGTTTACAAAGAGATGGGATTTATTTTATTTTATAATTATTTTTGGGGGGATGGGGGGCCATCAAGCAGATGAAAACAAACAAACAAGCAAAAGCTAAGGGAGTCTGAGTCAACCCAAGGATTTCAAGAACAGGAAGCCACCATCGCCACTTGGATTGTAGGTACAATGGGAGGCATGAAAGTTGCCAGAGAAAAGAGTTGGAATTATGGTGAAATGAGGCCAGTGGGAACTGGAGCCACAGAGAATAGGAAGACACCTTGGGAGCCACTCAAGGCAGAGAGAAAAAGAGAAAGAGGGAGAACCACTCTGAAGTTTCCCCATCTTCTGAACTTCTCAATGGCTAATATACCAGAGGGGTCAAAAACAAAGGACTCCTAGAAAATATCCTAATGCTATTCCCTGTGATTCTAAACTAAAAAAGAGGAGGGCCAGGAACACATTGGAGAGCAAGAAGTCAAAGGACCAGCACAGAGTTTTGATTATATATTCTACAAATTAGCAAAATTGACAAAAAACAAACAAACATTTAGGTGCCAGCTAGTACATGTCTTACTACCGTATTTGCCAAGTACTGTGCCCAACACTTTATATGCAAGTCTTATGCAGTGGTCTCAACTCTCACCCTTTCCCTGTCTCCCCATTCATGCTATAGCCTCATTCTGGGCTAATTTCCCCTCCACATCCCTGACTTCAAGACTCAACCATCTGATTTTCTTTAGTTAATTATATAGAGCGGCTGCAACAATGTCCCAGATCCAGACCTAGCTTGAAGAAGACGCGTATGTTTTTCATATCTATTTTGCCTCTGTCACCCCAGAGGAAGAATGAGCCCCAGCTAACCTGCTGATCCAAGGAGGATGAAACCAAAACAGAGTTACCCAAGCCAACAGCCAACAGGGAGAAGCAGAGCTGCCTCCGAAGCTGCAGCCTGGAGAAAAGCTCCCCGGCTCAGCCCTGCCTCCATCAGCGAATCCCCTATAATTATAAGAGTAAGTAGTTTAAGCTACTGAATTTTGGGCTGGCTTTCTATGCAAAATTATTGTAGCAATAGTTAACTGCTCCGCGTCTTTATAATTAGATAGCAGGGGACTAAAGTGCAGATGGTTAAGAAATTCATTCATAATCACCAGAGTTAGTAAGCAGCAGAGAGGCCATTTAAACTTAGCTCTGCCTGACCATAGACCCTATACTCCTAACCACTAATTGTACTAATTATAATAAACCTTGGGTTTTAGCTTTAGATTGGGAAATTGGAAGAAGAGGTGGTTTTGACATTGAGATTCATGATACAGATCCCACCTCTTTTTCTATATAACTACTGTCAGAGTGACCCTTCTTTTCTTAAGAAATGAGATTTCACCAGGAGAACCCAGCTCCCGTGGAGAACAAACAAACACAGGTCCTGGCAGCTGCCTGACTGAGATCCTGTCATCCATCGTCCCCCAAGCTGCTCAGAGACAAGGATGCAGTTTTCCAAGCTGCCTCTGAAACAGGCAAACAGCTGGGTTTGGGCTTGGGCTTGGGCATGGAGCCGGTGATTTAAGGTGGTGTCTGTACCATTTCATGCTGCCACTCTGCCCTCAGAGGAATTCACAGATGTGGGAAGTCAATGAGCTCTCATGGGAGGTGGTCAGGCCAGTGGTGCTGAAGCTCAGAAATGTATGGCAGTGTTTCCAAATGGCTTCCAGCCAACCATTTAAGCTTTAAGTCCTGGAAAGTCCCTCACCTGGCTTTACTCCACTCACACTGCCACCATCGAGGTGTGATTTCTAGGAGCTTGGGCCTGGGTTATAGCAATGAGAGCCACCAGGCTTGATCTTTTCCTTCTTCATTGCATTCAGAGACTTATATCCCTTAGCCCACTTTGTGTCACCCAGCCAATCAAAGACTCACATGGAGAAAGTGCAAGATTAGAAATCAGAGACATGGATTTAGATTACAAATAATTATAATTATCATTACATAATAATTAGTATTATTAAATAACTGTTAACTATTAGTATTATTATCATTATTATCTCTATATATAAAAGCCTAAAAGACCTTTACGACCCGTCAACTGAATGAAGGGTCGACTGGCTGCTATGATGTACACTGACCACCAGGGGGCAGATGCTCAACGCAGGAGCTGCCCCCTGATGGTCAGTGCATTCCCACAGCCAACCTCCCGCAACTGGCCAACCTCCTGTGGTCCCTCCCTTGGCCGACTGGCCCCGATCGCCAGCCAGGCCAAGGGACCCAACCTGTGCATCAATTTGTGCACCGGGCCTCTAGTGATTAATAATATTGTTATCATTATTATGACTAATATTGTCATCATTATTATGACTATAACAATTTATATATTTAATTATACATGAATATATATACCTCTGAGAAAAGGACCATGACCCTCATTTGTATAAACAAAAAAATTGCAACTCAGAAAATGTAAACCATTTGTCCAAGATCCTACAGCTAATTAGTGACGGAACTTGCCTTGAACCCAGCACTCTACTCGGTCAAACTGCTTAGATGCCCCACTTTCTAACTGTATGCATTGGGCAATTAACCTAATTCCTTTTAGACTCATTTACTTTATCTAAAAAAAAACACCTTTATTATACTTCCATTTGTCTGGGTTCAATTAATTACAAGGGGTAGGGAACAACACACACTGGATAAAAACAAAAGGGAAAATATTGGTATATGTCAATTATTTGTGAGAGTCAGTCAATGTCATCTCTCAATACCGTTTTTTTCTGGGTTGGCTTCCATCTAGGTAGGGTCCCTATAGACGGTGACCATGACAGCTACAGGCTTTTACCCTACTTGCCAGAGCAACTCTGGTAATAAGAAAGCACCTTTTCATCAATAGTTTCAATCCCTGTCCTGAGATAGGATGTTCCCAAATCAGTCCAGTGGACCTCAATCACAGTAGCAACAAGGGATTGAATACATAGATGGAATGTGACTAGGTTAGGTGTCAACCCATTGAGAAGTGGGTCGGTGAACCACCTAAACTACCTTGACTCATGGAAAGTGGACTATTCCCCCCAAAACATGTTTCTACTAGTAGACTAAGGAAACTGGCATATTATAAGCATTTAATAATGTACAATCTCATCCCAAATCTGATTCTATCCTTACTTCTAACAACGAGTGTAAATTGGATGAGTATTCTCATTAGAACCATGTTGTATTTGAAGGAACTATGGCTTAGAGAGGGTAAAGACCTTTCCCAGGATCACTAGATTACTAGCTAGTAAGTTGCAGAATCAGGAATCACATTCAGATGTACCAACTCCAGATATTGTGCACTGAATTTAGACCTGAAACATGTCAGCTTCTTAACTTCTTAAGTGGTAACCACTCTTGAATAACAGCTTCTTGGGACTTAACTGGTACTTGTGAGTATATATAGAATCCTCTCCTAGGAGTCCACACAACAAGGGACTTTGTCCCCACTTATCAGGAACAGCCCATTCTAGTTGAGAGTTGGCCCCTGGCATATTGAATTTCTTATCTCCTATTCTCCTTTCCCAAGCGGAACACTGGGTAATTTGAAAAGGATAGAGCCAAAAATAGCTTGACCCTCTATTGTCTATTTTAACAGCTCCGCAGAGCAGGGGTGATGGCAACCCAGGA
>NW_005880349.1:0-6413 GCF_000147115.1 Myotis lucifugus | reverse complement strand
GCCCCAGCCGGTTTGACTCAGTGGATAGAGCATCAGCCTGTGAACCAAAGGTCCCGGGTTCCATTCCTTAGCATAATCCTCTCAAGATTCATTCATTTTGTTGCAAATGGCAATATTTAATCTTTTTATGGTTGAGTAGTATTTCATTATAGATATGTACCTCTTCTTCATCGAATCATCCGCTGAAGGACACTTAAGTTGTTTCCATGTCTTAGCTATTGTGAATAATGCTGCCATGAACATAATGTTCCACATATATTGGTAAGTGCTTTCAAAATTTTCAGGTAGGTACCCAGAAGAATGCTGGTTTGTATTTTAGCTCTGTTCTTAAGTTCCTGATGAACCTCCACAGTGGTTTCTATAGTGCCTGCACTAATTTACATTCCCACCAGCAGTGCATGAGGGTTCACTTTTCTCCATATTCTCTGCAATAGTTGTTATACCTTGTCGTAATGATAGACATTCTAACAACTGTGAGGTGGCACCTCACTGTGGTTTTGATTTGCATTTCCATTATCACTAGTGATGTTGAGCATCTTTTAATATATTGATAGGTCATCTGTATGTCTTTTTGGATAATTGTCTGTTCAGGTCTTCTGCCCATTTTCAAATCAGATTTTTTGTTGTGGTTGAGCTTTATGAGTTCTTTATGTATTTTGGAAATTAGGCCCTTATTAAAGGTATCTTTTGCAAATATTTTTTCCCATTCAGTTGGTTACCATTTTTGTTGTTTTTGTTAATTCTTAGTCAAGGACATTTTTTCATTGATTTTTTTAGAGAGTGGAAGAGAGGGAGGGAGGGGAAAGAGTGAGGGGGAAAAAAAACCCACATCTATGTGTGAGAGACACATCGATTGGTTGTCTCCCAACCAGGGCCAGGGATCAAACCTGTAACACAAGCACATGCCCTTGACTGGGAATCAAACCCATGACCCTTCCATATGTGGGCCAATACTCGAATCACTGAGCATTGTTGGCCAGGGTAGTTGCCTTTTTGTTTTATTGATTTTTTTTTGGTTTTGTTTTTTTTGGGGTATTTTTGCTGTGTAAAAGCTTCTAAAATTTATGCAGTTCCTTTTATTTCCTTTTTTACTTCCTGTGCCTTTGGGGTCAAGTTCACAGAAACCCCTCCTAGACTAAGGTTCAAAAGTTTAATAGTTAGGTATTTTATTGTTTCAGATCTTATTTTCGAATCTTTAGTCCATTTTGAGTTAATTTTGTGTATGCTATCACATAGAAAGTCTAGTTTCATTCTTATGCAAGTGGCTTTCCAGTTTTCCCAGTCCCATTTATTGAAAAGACTTTTGTTTTGCCATTGTCTGTTTTTGGTTCCGTTGTCAAAATTAGTAGTTCATATATGTTAGGGATTATATCTATGCTCTCAATTCTGTCTGATTAGTCTGTGTACCCGTTTTCCTGTAAATGCCATACTGTTTTGATTATGGTAGCTTTGTAGCATAGTTTGAAGTCAGGGAGTGTGTTACTGAAACCAAGGTTCAGCTGCCTGCTGCCATGAAACCAAATTCATGAGAGAAGCTGGTGAAAAGAAAAGAGGTTTATTCAAGCTGTAGCTGGTTTGCCTCAGTGGATAAAGCGTTGGCCTGCAGACTGAAGGGTCCCAGGTTGGATTGCGGTCAAGGGCACATGTGCGGGGTGCAGGTTCAATCCCCCATAGGGGGCGTGCAGGAGGAAACCGATCAATGATTCTTTCTCATTGTTGATATTTCTCTCTCTCTCCCCCTCCCCCTTCCTCTCTGAAATCAATAAAAATACATTTAAAAAATAATAACAAAAGAAAGATTCTTTTTAAAAAAAGGTTTATTCGAGAGTTAGTCACCTGAGAAGATGGGGGACTGGTTGCAAAGCCCATCTTAACATGTCAGTGCAGGCAGGGGGTTTTGCAGGGAGGGAGAGGGAAAGCAGAGCAAAGAGATCAGGAGAGGCTGTTAACCTGTGTGTAGGCAGTGTCCTTGCTTGTCTCAATATGAATCTTAAATATATATACATATATATATATAAATTTTTAGAAAGAGACAGGAAGAGAGAAACAGCAATCAGCTGCTGCCTGCACTCCCCCTACTGGTGAACAAGCCTGAAACCCTGGCATGTGCCTTGACCAGGAATTGAACAGTCAGCCCTTCAGTGAACGGCATGACTCCCAACTAACTGAGCCACACCTGCTAGGGCCCAATATGGATCTTTACTATCAACATACTGGAATAGTCAGTGCTTGGCAAATCCGTATATTTGGGTAATCTACATAAACTGAAGTCATGTTGAGGCCATTTTTGTACAAGCAGGAACTGGAATTGCTAATGCCTGTGATAAGGAAACTGTATGTGAATTCCTTTTACCAGCTGGTTAGGAGAATTTATTCTAATTCCATTTCATGGATAGAGTAGTATAACATTTTTATGCCCTGTTACAATAGATTTAACTTCGTTTTTTGTTCCTTAGGATTGCTTTGGCTATTCAGAGTCTTTTGCACTTCCATACAATTTTATAAATTTTTGTTCTCATTCTTTGAAAAATGCCATTGGGATTTTGATGAGGATTGCACTAAATTTGTATACTGCTTTAGATATATTGCCATTTTAATGATGCTAACTCTTCTAATCCATCAACATGAAATATTTTCCCATTTCTTTGTCTTTTTAGATTTCTTTCAACAATGTAGTTTTCAGTCTAAAGGTCCTTCATCCTTTGTTAATTCCTAAGTATTTTATTCTGTTTGTTGCAACTGTAAATAGGATTGTTTTATTTCTCTTTCTGATATTTTGTTAATATATAAGAACTGAATGGATTTTTGTACATTGATGTTGTATCCTGCAACTTACTGTATTTGTTCATTTTTTCTAACAGTCTTTTGTTGGAGTTCATATATATAGAATTTTGTCATGAAAATAGTGACAGCTTGACTTCTTCAACCCCAATTTCGATACCTACCAGAAAAGGGTTCTGCCTCATTTCCCCTGCCTTGGCTTTCCATTACTATGTTGACTAACAGTGGTGAGAGTGGGCATCCTTCTCTTATTTCTGATTTTACAGGAAAAGCTCTCTGTTTTTCACCATTGAGTATGACATCATACTTCCTTCTGTTCCCATTTTATTGTATTTTAGTCATAAATAGATATTGTATCCTGTCAAATGCTGTTTTTGCAACTTGAAGTGGTCATATCATTTTCCTATTTTTTGTTAATGATACCACATAGCATTGATTGATTTGTGAAAATGTTGAACCATCCTTCCATCCCTGGAATGAACCCCACTTGATCATATGTGATCCTTCTAATGTATAGTTGTATTTGGCTATCTTGTATTTTGTTTAGAATTTTTGCATTGATGTTCATCACAGACATTGGCCTGTAAATTCCTTTCCTGTGTGTTGTCCTTGCCTGGTTTTGTTATCAGGATAAAGTTGGCCTCATGAAATGGGTTTGTAAGTATTCCCTCCTCCTGAATTTTTTTGGAAGAATTTGAGAAGAATTGGTATTAAATCTACTTTGAATGTTTGCCAGCATTAATCAGTGAAGCCACCCTGGGCCTGAACTTTTGTTTACGTTTATGTTTTTGATTACTGTTTCAATTTCCTAACTTGTGATCACTCTACTTATTTTTTCCAATTTTTAAAAAAATTTTCAGTATAGTTGGTATATAATATTATACTGATCATATTAGTTTCAGGTAAACAATATAGTGATTTAAAAATTTTATAACTGACAATGAGATCATATCACTAATTCTAATATCACCTGTCACTTTGAAAAGTTATTACAATAATATTTCCCTTCACCTTTTTCATGCACCCCACCACCCACCCGCCTCCCCTCTAGCAACCATCTCTTTAGTTATTGCTTCTATGCATCTGATAGTTTTGTTTTGTGTGTTTTTTTAATTCCACTTATAAGTTAAATCATATGGCATTTGTCTTTCTCTTTATAACTTAGCATAATATCCATCTATGTTGTTGCAAATGGCAAGATTTTACTTTTATACTGTAGTGTAATATTCTACTATATGTGTATATATCACAAATTCTTTATCCATTCATCTACTGTTGGATACCTGGATTGCTTACATGTCCTGGTTATTAGAAGTAAGGCTGCAAGGAACCTATGTGTGCATGTATCTTTTTTAAGCAATCAGATAAATACTCAGAATTGGAGCTGCTGGGATGTATAATAAATGTATTTTTAGGCTTTCCTTTAGTTGTTTTTTTTTTATTGATTTCAGAGAGGAAGGGAGGAAAGATAGAAACATCAATGATGAGAGACAATCATTGATTGGCTGCCTCCTGCACACCCCACACTGGGGATCAAGCCAGCAACCCAGGCATGTGCCCTTGACCATGCGCCCTTGACCAGAATCGAACCCAGGACCTTTCAGTCCACAGGCCAACGCTCTATCCACTGAGCCAAACTGGCTAGGGCATATTTTTAGTTTTTTAAGGAATAGCCATATAGTTCTCTATAATGGCTGTACCAAATTTGTCCCACCAACCGTAGACATGAGTTCCACTCTCTACTTCCTTGTCAACACATTTTTGTTGACTTTTTCAATACAGCCATCCTGAATGTTGTGATGTGGTATCTCATTGTGGTTTTGACTTTCATTTTCATGGTGATTAGTGATACTGAGCATCTTTTCATGTCTGTTGGCGATAAGTAAGTCTTCTTGGAAATATGTCTTTTCATGCTACTTCCTATTTTCAAATCAGTGATTTAATTTTTATTGCTGACATTATTACAGATGTCTTCCATTTTCCCCATTTTTTCCCCCCCTCCACTCAGAACCCACAGTCTCCCCCTTCCCCTCTGGCCCTAACTACATAGTTTTTTGTGTCCATGGGCTACACGTTGAAATGATAATGTTTTGGAAATACCAGGTTAAAGAAAATATTAAAGTTAATTTTTCCAAAAAAGAAGAAAAACCCCACGTGGTCTTGTGTAGAAGCACGTATAAGTGAGTATTTGTGAGTACTGGGTAGTGTTGACAGGCCAGTTGGAGCCAGGCAGGTGTATAGGGCTCTAGACTGTCATGATGGAAGAGCTCCAGTCAGAGATACCTTGTTCATACTGCTTACTCCTTTTATTCAGACCCAAAATGGGCTACAGGGAATGTGGTTGAGAACACACTGCAGCCATCTTGCAGGTGGGCCAAAGCACCCAGAGAGAGCTCCTACTTGCCGTATCGAGGTGGAGGGCGATGGAGTTTACCTGCAGGTTCGGGAGAGCCCCTGTGGTTTCCCATTTCTCTATTTGGTCTCCTCCTTTCGTTTGTTCTTCAGAAGCTGTTCAGTGAGCCCTCAGCTCTCTACATAGGTGCATATTTTGATGTGCGTGTAGAAAGAGGCGAGTTTAGCATCCATCTAGACGAAGGACATCCTGTACCTCCTCACTATTTTGTACCTTGGCATGAAGTCTGTAGAAGGGCAACTGTGCTCCCAAATCATCATAAATACAAGTTTACATCAAATCCATTTGTGCAAATTTAAACAGCAATTTGGGATTATTGGTGCATGGTGTCCTATTTCCAGAGTTATCCCTACAAGTGAGGAAGAAACTATATGCATTTTATAGTTCTGAAAAGGGGTTTCTAAGGCAAACACAACCAATTTGCAGGAAATGGGGGGCACAAAGACTATGAACATTAAACAGCGCAAAAAATATAAAATAAACTTTTAATTTTCAAAAAAGAAAGCAGGGCAAAACTAAGTATTATACCAAATACCTTTAAGAAATCTTTAGGAGTCTTTAGAAATCTAATTATCTTAAGCAAGAGAAAAATGTGCCTATAAACTTTACTGTATTTCCTCAAATTTAAAGTATATTGACACATCAATAATAGTCTTCACCCTGGTTACTCGAACTGTAGTCTAGGTCCAGCATCGTCATCACGTAGGGCTCATCAGAAATGGAATCTCAGATCAGTTATGGTACTGAACACTGAATCTGGGGATACAGCACTCAGATACTTACTCAGTTATAAAAGAGCCATTAATTGATAACTAGAGTGTTGGATTCAAACTTGTTTAAGAAACTTTAAGTATTCTGATGCAACGATGTTTTAAACAAAGAAGTGAGGGACACAATGCTATATTGTTCTGCTTTCCTTAGGAGTTATTTCTACATGAACCTTTTAGAATTGTACAAGTATTTCCTACTCAGACTGACGTGTATACACAATTTAAAAAATACTACTGCAAGAGAAACCACATCTGCATAGCATGTGTTCTAAAAATATAAGACTGAAGATTCAAATGAAGGCATTGTAGGTACTTAAAAAAATCCAATAATAAAAGTTTGAGTTCTTCATGAGTGTAGAATTTACTTTTATTATATAGATGAAACCCAAAGATTAACAGAAAAGAAAAATATATCATAAAACCATGTGTACCCAAAGTCTTAATATTAT
>NW_005880348.1:0-6414 GCF_000147115.1 Myotis lucifugus | reverse complement strand
AGTTTTATTAGAGAAACATGGAGAATATGTTCCTATGAGCTGGCCAAGCACATGTCATATTACCAGAATCGTGTGAAGCACTAATAACTTAACATAGGCCCACCATGGTAGGATCCTCAAGAACTGAACTTGAGGTAGAGTGCAGAGATACCCAGGCAAAGACACCATCACATCCATATATTTTCATAGCTAGTGTTTCCCACTCCCATTCATTACATATGAAATTCCTCTGAACTCACTTTCCCTATCAGCTATTTCCTTATTCCACATGGATTAAAATTCCATACCACCCAAAGAGTTATATTTTCTCTGACTCCTAGGACCCTAGGTTAGTGTCCCTGTTTTTAATTTTTATGGAAAGGGAGAGGCGCGATAATACTTTGTGTCTAGCTCCTTTCAATCTTTAGTATATTTGTGTCATTCATCCGTGTTTTATGTGATGTCAATTTTGTTCTTTTTGGTATATGTATATCATTTAACGAATATTATTTCTTCATTGATTATACTCTTCTGATCATTCAGGTTGCTTTGACTTAGAACTACTTGAAAATGTGATGTTCTGGGCCATCTACTACATATTTTTTTCAATATGACAATATATCTATGTGGTGAATACTGAAGAATTAGAATGCTAGGCCATAGGGGCCATATTCTATTTCAACCCATTCAAAAGTGTAAATTTCACATTTTCCATTCTAATGCAATTTCTTGTTATGGCATATCTAATATTACAAAATATTATCTGCATTCTCTGCCATTATTTTCAAAGCACAGGCATTCTTTCTCTTATAAACCTTCATTTTCACATCCCCAGATTCTATAACTATTGTCTCACAGTTTGGAAATATACTAACTGCTCTAGTCTCAAAGACAATATTCTTAGTGATAGTATTCCTCATTTGAACAACATAATATATAAAGCATGTAAGCCCATTATTATTGATAATGCAATCTACACATTATGCAATAAAAATTTGCTGAACTAACTCAGTGACAAAAAGCACAGATACCCTCCTCTGTCACATAAAGCTCATTCCACATTTACATTTGCAAACACCAAAACAATAACACATTCTACCTCAACCCAGTTTTAACCAAAGCATTAGAAATGTAAACACTAAGTAGATTACATTCCCCATGGCATTTTGCTATAAATATGAATAATACTATATAGTACACACATTCAAGAGACATGAAGATAATCTTAAAGAGTGAATTAAGCAGCAGTGAGCTTGCTAAGATTGAAACAGGGACAGTGACAAAATAGTGTACAATTTCTTCAAAAATAAAATTTTATCCTTTTACAGCTTTGTCTGTATATATATCAGTATAACGAGCAATGTAAATATACTGATATTCATTAAGAACTTCATAAAAGTCACACCATATATCTGCTAAATGCACAATTTTTCATGAGGAATTTGAGTTGATATCCACCTTGTAATCCCTGCATACTGTCTTTCAGGCACGATTCCAAGTTGTGGATAATCTGTATAGATAGAGCTCCAGAAATATCACACGCAAGATACCCAATCCAACTGACATCCACCAAACACACCATTGAATAAGAGTTTACTTGTAGTTGGAATAAATATAATTTTAAATGGGAAAGTCACCTTACTTTCTGTGAGAGCAAGTGTCAAGTGAAATGATGATGCCTGACATGTAATGTCCACTGAACATGCAGTTTTTGATTTGACAAAGACCCCAGACAATGCCTCATCTCAGTGTTCTTCTTTATTCCACTGCCCAGGACCCTGCAGTACCCAAGACAAGGCACCTCTACCCAAGTCACCATTGGAGACCCCAGCCTTCGGTCAAACAGCAGGAGAACAGTCTGCCTTCCGTAAACCTTTCACCTGTCTTTTCTCACCGTCTAAGCCGTGTAGGGAGATACCCGTGCACGGAAAAACACGTCTTGATGAGGATGGTAAGGAATAAACAAAGGAGGGATCTGAACTTGATCAAGAGATGTAGCTCAATTGCTCAGCCTACTCTCTACTTAGTTCATTTTCCTCTCAAAAGAAGAAAAGGGCTTCAGGAAAGAGGGACTAGGACTCAGGCACCTGCAGAGGGACAAGGAGGCAGTGTGCCTTCAAGGACAGGGCAAGATCGCTCAGCACAAATTTCCAACATAGCTCCAGGTGAAACGGAGGCAATAGACAGTGAGATCCTCACACACTCACTCACTCACACATCTGTCATCCTCCATCCCAAGTAAGGCTCTGTGTGTCCTTCTTTTCCCTTGTTCTCTCATATACATAGGCTTTCCCTCTTCATCTCTCTTTCCCATTCTCCATTCCCATTACACAGATTCACTCTTACCCTCACTTCATCACATAATCATGATCAGATTCACTAATTCCATAATATGCACCCACTAATCCCATAAATAAGCCAAATCTCCTCACACAGAAAACCTCTTTAGGTGAAAGTCTAATAAACTTATTTGCCCTGAAGAAAATTTACTTGTATCTGTTTCCTTTCTCATCTATATGGCACTTCTGCTACCAGGCCTTCAGATCTTCACTGAACTGAACATTCTGAGATCTCATACACCCTTCCCCCAATACTCTCAGTCTCACTGTCTTACAGTAAGAACAAGTACCAGTCCTACACCCTTCACATGTGCTGTCATACCACATTGCAAACATGCACACACTCATCCCCATCCTCTTTACCAACATGGAAAACACTCACCAGAAATATTCTAATACATACATACAATTCCACAAATACTTGTATACAAAACTACATCCTCATTCCCACATTGTTATACCATGTAAACACCTCAAAGTATCCCACACACAGAATTCTGAAATATAATATGGATATGAACTTTCACTCCAAATTCTCCTGTCGGTCATGGACATCTTAACCCCTATAGACTTCACACACATCTTCTAGCTTGCTTATGTTAAAAATTTTCTTTTCCAGTAGTCCATCAACCACATCAAAACGTTTCCTGTACTGGAGCCTCTGAGATGCCTGCATGCCAGTCAGGTAGGAAACAGAAGTGCACAGAGCAGCACTTACGAGGTTTGTATGGCGAAGCCTGAAATGGCACATGTCATTTCCATTCATTTTCCATTGTAGAAAAGTAATCTCATGGTCAGGACTACCGTCAAGGGAAGCTAACAAAGATAGCATAGGTTTATGTCCAGGTTGAAAGAAGACAGCAATCTCTGTTCCATTTTCAAAGAAGCCACTTTGAACAAACCCAGTCACCCAGGACAGATATTAGCACAATAACTCCTCCCTGCGTTTAATATTATCATAGGATTCACATAACACTACCCATCCAAGGCTGTGTGTGCTCAATGAATGCGCTACACTCTTTGTTTAATGGACAGGTAAATACACAAATAACAAGAATGGGCTGCATACCTATTATTTTTATTTAATTTCACAGCAAAGCTGAATTCAGGGGATGCTTTGCAGCGCAGGCACAAGGCAGTGGCCCCAACTGAACGCCAGAAAGCCTGGAAGGCCTCTTCTTCAGAGAGTGTTCCCTCCAGCTCTTCTAAAGACAAGCAAAATGATGCTGGTAAGGAGGGACTATTGAGTAGGATGCAAAGGTAGATGGGATCTAGGCAGAACCCGTGGTTGAGCTGAATGTTTCTGCCCATTAACAGACAACAAACTGCCAGGTACAAACAGATATTCCAATGATTCTGCATCTTCTTAGTAGGATCAGCAGCGGAAGCAAGGGAAGACACCGAAAACAGCTGGAGGGATCCCAAGGAGATCAGTGGAGAACAGTGTTCTATTTGAGGAAATAATGGGAGAGGGCCTAAGGGGATGAAAGTTTTATTAGAGAAACATGGAGAATATGTTCCTATGAGCTGGCCAAGCACATGTCATATTACCAGAATCGTGTGAAGCACTAATAACTTAACATAGGCCCACCATGGTAGGATCCTCAAGAACTGAACTTGAGGTAGAGTGCAGAGATACCCAGGCAAAGACACCATCACATCCATATATCTTCATAGCTAGTGTTTCCCACTCCCATTCATTACATATGAAATTCCTCAGAACTCACTTTCCCTATCATCTATTTCCTTATTCCACATGGATTAAAATTCCATACCACCCAAAGAGTTATATTTTCTCTGACTCCTAGGACCCTAGGTTAGTGTCCCTGTTTTTAATTTTTATGGAAAGGGAGAGGCGCGATAATACTTTGTGTCTAGCTCCTTTCAATCTTTAGTATGTTTGTGTCATTCATCCGTGTTTTCTGTGATGTCAATTTAGTTCTTTTTGGTATATGTATATCATTTAACGAATATTATTTCTTCATTGATTATACTCTTCTGATCATTCAGGTTGCTTTGACTTAGAACTACTTGAAAATGTGATGTTCTGGGCCATCTACTACATATTTTTTTCAATATGACAATATATCTATGTGGTGAATACTGAAGAATTAGAATGCTAGGCCATAGGGGCCATATTCTATTTCAACCCATTCAAAAGTGTAAATTTCACATTTTCCATTCTAATGCAATTTCTTGTTATGGCATATCTAATATTACAAAATATTATCTGCATTCTCTGCCATTATTTTCAAAGCACAGGCATTCTTTCTCTTATAAACCTTCATTTTCACATCCCCAGATTCTATAACTATTGTCTCACAGTTTGGAAATATACTAACTGCTCTAGTCTCAAAGACAATATTCTTAGTGATAGTATTCCTCATTTGAACAACATAATATATAAAGCATGTAAGCCCATTATTATTGATAATGCAATCTACACATTATGCAATAAAAATTTGCTGAACTAACTCAGTGACAAAAAGCACAGATACCCTCCTCTGTCACATAAAGCTCATTCCACATTTACATTTGCAAACACCAAAACAATAACACATTCTACCTCAACCCAGTTTTAATCAAAGCATTAGTAATGTAAACACTAAGTAGATTACATTCCCCATGGCATTTTGCTATAAATATGAATAATACTATATAGTACACACATTCAAGAGACATGAAGATAATCTTAAAGAGTGAATTAAGCAGCAGTGAGCTTGCTAAGATTGAAACAGGGACAGTGACAAAATAGTGTACAATTTCTTCAAAAATAAAATTTTATCCTTTTACAGCTTTGTCTGTATATATATCAGTATAACGAGCAATGTAAATATACTGATATTCATTAAGAACTTCATAAAAGTCACACCATATATCTGCTAAATGCACAATTTTTCATGAGGAATTTGAGTTGATATCCACCTTGTAATCCCTGCATACTGTCTTTCAGGCACGATTCCAAGTTGTGGATAATCTGTATAGATAGAGCTCCAGAAATATCACACGCAAGATACCCAATCCAACTGACATCCACCAAACACACCATTGAATAAGAGTTTACTTGTAGTTGGAATAAATATAATTTTAAATGGGAAAGTCACCTTACTTTCTGTGAGAGCAAGTGTCAAGTGAAATGATGATGCCTGACATGTAATGTCCACTGAACATGCAGTTTTTGATTTGACAAAGACCCCAGACAATGCCTCATCTCAGTGTTCTTCTTTATTCCACTGCCCAGGACCCTGCAGTACCCAAGACAAGGCACCTCTACCCAAGACACCATTGGAGGTCCCAGCCTTCGGTCAAACAGCAGGAGAACAGTCTGCCTTCCGTAAACCTTTCACCTGTCTTTTCTCACCGTCTAAGCCGTGTAGGGAGATACCCGTGCACGGAAAAACACGTCTTGATGAGGATGGTAAGGAATAAACAAAGGAGGGATCTGAACTTGATCAAGAGATGTAGCTCAATTGCTCAGCCTACTCTCTACTTAGTTCATTTTCCTCTCAAAAGAAGAAAAGGGCTTCAGGAAAGAGGGACTAGGACTCAGGCACCTGCAGAGGGACAAGGAGGCAGTGTGCCTTCAAGGACAGGGCAAGATCGCTCAGCACAAATTTCCAACATAGCTCCAGGTGAAACGGAGGCAATAGACAGTGAGATCCTCACACACTCACTCACTCACACATCTGTCATCCTCCATACCAAGTAAGGCTCTGTGTGTCCTTCTTTTCCCTTGTTCTCTCATATACACTGGCTTTCCCTCTTCATCTCTCTTTCAAATTTCCATTCCCATTACACAGATACACTCTTACCCTCACTTCATCACATAATCATGATCAGATTCACTAATTCCATAATATGCACCCACTAATCCCATAAATAAGCCAAATCTCCTCACACAGAAAACCTCTTTAGGTGAAAGTCTAATAAACTTATTTGCCCTGAAGAAAATTTACTTTTTTCTGTTTCCTTTCTCATCTATATGGCACTTCTGCTAACAGGCCTTCAGATCTTCACTGAACTGAACATTATGAGATCTCATACACCCTTCCCCCATATACTCTCAGTCTCACTGTCTTACAGTAAGAACAAGTAC
>NW_005880347.1:0-6414 GCF_000147115.1 Myotis lucifugus | reverse complement strand
ACCTGCTCCCCACCCCCGAGACCCTCACCAGACAGAAACGTGGGTCCTGGCCAGAGGCCTGACAGAATAGAACGGGTAGTCCCGCTCTTACTATCGGATCTCAGACAATCACTTAACCTCTTGGAGCTTAGCTCTTCTCTCTATAAAATGGAACTTGAATTTGTCTTCCTAAAATGAAATGGGAATAAAATGTTGAATTCCTAAAAGTAACATACAATTGATGGAAACATCATCCCAATGACTAAACAACTACCTGGAGAGTTCTTGGGACTCAAGGTAACTGTTTTCACAGCCCATTTCAAACTATCTCAACGATCCTATGTGCATAAATGATTCTTCATCACAAAGGAACATCTTCTGGATTTAAGTGGAAGACACAAAAGGCCTCAGTTTAGGGAAGAACAAACTGGGGGGCGGGTGAACCTAAACCCCTCCCATGAGGTCTCTTGAGGGGAAGGGCATGACATAGGCCTTAAGGTCAGAGAGACCTGAATATTGGTCCCATTGACCACTAATTAGCTATGTAAACATATACACATAATGTCTTTGAGCCTCAGTTTTCTTATCTGTGAAATGGAGATAACACTACCTCATAAGGCTGATGTGAGAATGAAAAGAGATGATTGTCCAATGTCTGGCACATAATGAATAATCAATAAATCAGCGGTTCTCAACCTGTGGGTCGTGACCCCTTTGGGGGTCGAACGACCCTTTCACAGGGGTCGCCTAAGACCATCAGAAAACATATATAATTACATATTGTTTTTGTGATTAATCACTATGCTTTAATTATGTTCAATTTGTAACAATGAAATTGGGGGTCACCACAACACGAGGAACTGTATTAAAGGGTCGCGGCATTAGGAAGGTTGAGAACCACTGCAATAAATCGTTATTAATTATATGATGAAAGCTTCTTTCTGGTGACAATGAGCATTTGGCAGTTCTGCTTATCCCCAGATAGAGTTAACCATAAGCCTGGAGGGCCTTGCACATCTTCATTCAGGATAAGGCAGATTCTGGTGAGGAGAAAATCTACTTTCTCTGTTCAATAAGAAAGCAGGCTTCCCATAATGACCACACTATCCTGAGTTAACTGGCAATGTATCAGTCAAAAGTCAGAGAATACCCAGTACCTACCACTGCCAACCTTACCAATCTTGGTAGTGCAAAGGGATACAAGTTATACTGAAGAAAAACTGATCAGAAATACCCACAGAGGCCAGCCTTGCGTCATACAGATTCTGAGGCTCGTGGTGACATCAGGATCAGGAAGGAAAGAGGTCCCAGTGCACGAAGTTAGTTCAAAATTGCTGACTAAATGTCAGAGAGACCCACACCCTCCCCCTAGCACACACAATAGACATTCCTCACAGTCTATTCAAGAGCCTGTGCCCCATTTTTTAAAACAGAGCCTTCAAAATGGGAAATAACTTCTACCCTGAAGACAGCAGCAAAGGAGAACAGTCAAGCTGGTAAAGTTCCTGGCAATGGCTATCCAACCTTGATGTCAGAGAGGCTTTGTCCTGTGCCTGAAAAATTGCTTAATCTCAAATCGCTGTTGGACTGAATTCCCAGCCGAATGAGAATTAGGGGACAACTAAGGAAAACGATATGACCTGACAGCAAGCTTGTGTTCATTACCTTCTTCTCAGTTTGAACACATCTCACAAGGGCAGTTCAGAATGGATCAAACCTGGTTTCTAAGAAATTAAAACTATGGATTGTGTATTTTGGGAGTCAAGTAACATTACTTCCCATCCTTTTTACCTTTTGCTCATCCTTTTTCCCCCCCATTGATTTCAGAGAGGAAATGAGAGTGATAGAGAGATAGAAACATCAATGATGAGAGAGAATCGTTGATTGGCTGCCTCCTGCACACCCCCTTCTGGGGTGGGGGGATCGAGCCCACAACCCAGGCATGTGCCCTTGGCCAGAATCGAACTGGGACCCTTTAGTCTGCAGGCCGATGCTCTATCCACTGAACCAAACCGGCTAGGGCTGCTCATCCTTTTTGTAGGACTTATTTTCAGCATCAGAGCTGAGTCTGAACAATCTGCCTTTGAGGCGGAGCTAAATTGTCAGTGCCAGAGTCACAGACCTGTCAGAGGTAATGGCTGTCCCTACAGCTGACGTCTCAGGGGCCCTGCTCGCTGATGGAGAATCTTGCCTTCAGAATTAGCTGACACAGTAATGTAAAGTAGAGGAGGTGGCAGACAAAATAGAAGAGACCTTGGATTCCGTCCTTTTCCCTGTCTTAAAAGGTGTGACGTGACTTCAACCTGGCTGCCTATTCACTGGTTAGTTTTGCAGCTGACTCCAATCCACACTTAGCGTTACCGGCTGAACCCTATTATGTGCTTACATCTGTGGGCATGCCCTTCATGGTGGTTTATCTTGACTCCCCATTTTGCTTGTTAGCTCCTTAAAGGCAGGACATGGCTTTGAGGGCTTTAGAAACTATCAGAGTGCTGAGAACAGTGCTGGGTGTACTGTAATGGCCTAACTCTAATCTTATTGTGTGACCTTGATGAGAGATTCCTTTCCTTTTTGGTTGGGCCTGAGTGTTACTAAATTAGTCTACAAGTATGTTGAATGTTTACTGTTTCTTAGGACTGTTAGGTGCTATGAAAAATCTATAATGTAACAGTGGGTCTCTTCCTTCAGAGTGCCGAGAATCAAGCTGTGACACAATTTCAGTGAGGAAATCAATAGTAGTAGCATGTTTGTTTCTCCAGGAGAGAGCCTGCCACTCTGGACGTCTACAGCTGCTGATGTTTAAACCTTAAAGCATGTGTTCTTTCTGCCACAGTATATCCCTCATTGGTAAGCCTGTAAAAGACAGGTCTCTTCCAGAAAGTCAGGGAGGGGAGCATTTGCTCATTTATGGCAGGAGTTGGAATTTCAAGTCCTAGAAAGCAGTTATTCACGGTCATTAAAATGAAAGAGATAATAATACAGCTAAGGTTATTAGGTACTTTTTGTGTATCAAGCAGTATGCTTGGCACCTTATACATGCATTTCCTTATTTAATCCTCACTATCGGCCCTATATGATAAACATTATCATCCCCATTTTACAGATGAGAAAACTGAGTCTCACCCAGCTCCACTCTGCTAGTAAGTGGTAGAGCTAGGATATGAGTTCAGGAAGGCTGAATCTAAAGCTATACCCTTAACAATGTTATCTTAAAAATTACTAGCTATTGGTTGAAACTCTTTTTCAGAGTCTAGGCACAACTAGACCCAGTGGTGATCCACCACGGTATTTACTTGGAGAACATCTTTGTAGTGTTTCTTTTTTAATTTAATCGTCACCCAAGGATATGCCTTTCACTGATTCAAGAGAGAGAAGAAGGGGGGAGGGGGAGGGAGAAACATCGATTAGTTGCCTTTCATATACACCCCAACCAGGGATTGAACCTGCAACCTGGGTATGTGCTCTGACAGGGAATTGAACTGGCGACCTTTCGGTACATGGGCCGACGCTCAACCAACTGAGCCACACTACCAGGGCTTCAGTGCTTCTTGTTTATTTTTAACTAGTCCTAAATTTGGAAGAATAAATATGGATTATGG
The DNA here is from genome assembly GCF_000147115.1 of Myotis lucifugus. Classification (NCBI taxonomy): domain Eukaryota; kingdom Metazoa; phylum Chordata; class Mammalia; order Chiroptera; family Vespertilionidae; genus Myotis; species Myotis lucifugus. Next base: position 2,836 of record NW_005880347.1, on the reverse strand, counting down.
AGGAAGAATTGGCTTTTTCCTTCTCTGTCATCATAATTTCCATTCCAAGCTGTCCAATAACTTAGTTGTGAGAATGCCACTGAGAGCCTGTCCTTAGACTGGTGAAATTACAAGGTTAGGGACAGACCTTTATTGATTCTGGGAGAAAAGAGGGTTGTTCCTCATTGGGAGATCCATAATCAGTTCTGGGGAAGGTCTGGTTTTAGCAAAGTAAAGGAATGTGGGAGGCTATATTAGCTCCCTTCAGAGAAAACGAAAGATCAGAGCTCCAATGTCTCTTCAGTTTCTTGTCAAGATAATAGAGCAGCCGCAACCGGTTTGGCTCAGTGGATAGAGCGTCGGCCTGCGGACTGAAGAGTCCCGGGTTCGATTCCGGTCAAGGGCATGTACCTTGGTTGCGGGCACATCCCCAGGAGGGGGTGTGCAGGAGGCAGCTGATTGATGTTTCTCTCTCATCGATGTTTCTAACTCTCTATCCCTCTGCCTTCCTCTCTGTAAAAAATCAATAAAATATATTTTAAAAAAAAGAAGCCCAATAGATTAAAGACCTCTGAGTTTCAAGCCTCTAAATGGGTATTAAGTAATTAAAATAGCAACCCAAACCAGATTTTGCTGATAATGAATTTGGAGTGGTCTATAAAGTTTTGCTGGTGGTTTTACCAACTAGGACAGGGCTGAGCAGGGTCTTCACCTGCTACTGGTGGAAACTGAGAATCCATGGAGCTCTGAGGACCTGGAAATCGTTGAAGCTCAAACATCAAACCAGCCTTTACCAGGTTACTTTCCCAGCTCTCCATAGATCATCCCTGCCATTTCCTAGAAGAGAATTTGATTTCCTTGAAAGTTTGTTCTCTAAGAGACCAAGTTTGGCCCGTAAACTCAGGAACGTGCCCCAAGTTAGACTAAGCTGCCAGTACAGGAAGAATTGTGGATGAGGATTAAGAACCCTGCATGTTTTCTAATTCCAGCTTTTTTCTTTGGGTAGTTTACAATCTTTCTGTTTCTTCACATGTGAAGTGAAGGCCATGAATTAGGTAAGTGCTTTCAAAGGTTCCTTGCAAAATTACTATTTCTATGATTTTATCCCTATCTAACACTTTGCCAAAAAGAAGTATGGTTGCCTTTTCCATGTCATTATCCTCAAATATTAGTGTTAATTCCATATGCTCCTGGCCACCATTTAACCACCTGATTCAACTTATCTGAATACATCAAATACTTTCTCTTTTCATTTTTCTTCTTTGTTCCCATAGCCTGCATTCATTTGGCACCTTTGTATTTGCTAGATGTTATCACTTATATTTTTATATTTATTTTATATATTATCTCTCTTTTCAAAATATGTTTTTATTGATTTTAGAGAGGAAGTGAGAGGAGGAGAGAGAAACATGCATGTGAGAGAAACGTCGAACGGTTGTCTCCTGCACACCCCCTACTGGGGATTGAGGCCACCATAGACATGTGCCCTGACCAGGAATACAACAGGCGACCTTTTGGTGCATGGGACAAATCTCAACCAACTGAGCCATATCAGTCAGGGAATATATTATCTCTAAACTTCATACTATTATTAGAAAATATTATGGATAATAACGATGACTATTTTACAGATAAAGAAACCAAAGCTCAGACAGATAAAGGTCATATAACTAGTAAATGATGGTTTTTTGAATCCAGGTTTCTGATTCCATAGCCTCTTTTCCATTACCTCCCACTACAATCTTCTTGCTATGTTCCATGTTTATTTCCTATTTTATAATAAGTCTCAGTAAGTTTCTCTATTGTTATCTCGTGGTTTCCATCCTCATTTGGCAGCCTAGCGGAGAAGGCCATACATGTTGTCCGGACTGGGAGTGGGCTGATGGCAGCCTTAACTAATCTCTCCTGATAGGTTATACTGAAGATGTCAGATCAAACTGAGAAGAAGGTAATGAACACAAGCTTGCTGTCAGGTCACATCCTTTCCCTTAGTTGTCCTCTAATTCTCATTCTGCTGGGAATTCAGTCCAACAGCGATTGAGACTAAGCAAATTTTCAGGCACATGCAAAGCCCTCTCTTATCAAGGTTGTATAGCCACTATCAGGAACTTTTCCAAATTTAAAAATAAGGAAAGAAGATAAATGACTCTTTTAAGCAAAAAATAATAGCAATGTACTGTGAAATTTATAACAAACCTTGAAGAAAATTGTATGACAACACTAGTACAAAGGACAGGAGGGGAACAAATGGAAATAAACTACTGCAAGGTTATTGTATGTTACATGAAGTCATATATGTTACATGAACATTATTTTGATGGTATATTGTGGTAAGTTTAAAGATGCATATTATAAGCCCTAGAGCAAACACTAAAAAAATAAATAAAATGAAGAGGTATAGCTAAAAAGCCAATAGTGGACATAAAATGGAGTACTAAAAAGTATACTCAATCCAAGAGAAGGCAGAAAAACAAAAAAGAATAAAGAACAGATGGGAGAAATAAAAAAAAAAGATGGCAGATTTTAACTCAGTCATATTGATAAATTAAATGTAACACTAATTAAAAGGCAGAGATTGTTAAACTAGATATAAAATCACAACTCAACTATGGGCTGTCTAAAAGAAATCCATGTAAAATACACAGACAGATATGTTGAAAGTAAAAAAGAGATAAAATGATGTGTTATAAAACACTAATTGAAAGAAAGTTGATTTACTACATTCATATATGACAAAGGAGACTTCAAAACAAGGAATTTATCAGGAACAACAAGTGAAATTTCATAATGATAATGAAACAATATTATTAGTGTCAATTCTCCCCCAGGTTATCTATAAAGTTAATGTAATTCCAAT
>NW_005880346.1:0-6416 GCF_000147115.1 Myotis lucifugus | reverse complement strand
GACCCCGTCCCCACCTGGCTGACCTCATCCCCGCCTGGCTGACCCCGTCCCCACCTGGCTGACCTCATCCCCACCTGGCTGACCCCATCCCCACCTGGCTGACCTCATCCCCACCTGGCTGACCCCGTCCCCACCTGGCTGACCCCGTCCCCACCTGGCTGACCCCGTCCCCACCTGGCTGACCTCGGGCTGCAAGTAGCCTCCCCAGCAGCCCAAGCTGCAGCCCCGCCTCCTGGCTCCCCCAGGCCCTCAGCCGGCTGCGTTTTACTTCATTTGCTTCCTTTTACCTCGATGCCTTTAGCTCTACCTGACACCAGGCCACGCGTTCATGGGGCTGGGGGGCAGGATCTCTGCCTGCCTCATGTTCAGCGCTCTCCGGGGCCTGTCCCTAGAAGGGGCTCGGGGTATGTGCCCAGTGTTTGGAGGAGCGAGGCTGGGGTATTGGGGAGCAGTGAGGTTGCCAGGAGGCTCTGAGCATCTACTGGGGGGGCCTTGACCAGGGTAACCAGGGTGGGAGGACACACAGCTCCCCCTTCTTTATAAAATCGAAGGGCCACTGGGGTGGGAGGGGCCAGGGAGGAAAAGCCCATGAGTCTAGGGTGCTGCCTCAAACCTCATTCATTCATTCATTCATTCATTCATTCATTCAGCAAACAGTCCGCGTGCATGTGAAGAAGGAAGCAGCAAGGGTAACACTATTGATAACAATATTTTGCTTCACTGTTCATTGAGGCAATAATTTACCCCCAGTCACAGGCGCCGATCTCACAAGGGCAGTTGGATGGGTTTTGACAGGTGCACACACCTGTGCAAGCACCGCCCCCATGAGCATACAGAACACCCTGTTCTCCAGGAAGTTCCCTCGCACCCCTTCCCAGCCCACGCCCCCGCCAGGCGACCGTCAGTCTGCATCCGTCACCATCGGGTACCTTAGCTCGATCTAGAACGGCGTACGAATGGAATCAGAGTTTGCCTCCGTTTGCACAGAATGATGATTCTGAGGTGTCGAGTATATCAATAGTCTGTTCCTTTTTTAAAAATATATATTTATTGATTTTTTACAGAGAGGAGGGGAGAGGATAGAGAGTTAGAAACATCGATGGGAGAGAAACATCGATCAGCTGCCTCCTGCACACCTCCTACTGGGGATGTGCCCGCAACCAAGGTACATGCCCTTGACCGGAATCGAACCTGGGACCCTTCAGTTCGCACGCTGATGCTCTATCCACTGAGCCACACCGGTTATGGCTGTTCCTTTTTATTGCTGAGGCGGGTTCTGTTGTATGGCTGGACCACAGTTTGTTCATCCATCTCCTGTTGGGTCTTTTTCAGTTTGGGGCGATTAGCCACACCTGTGAACACCTGGGGGCAGGCTGGGCGTGGATCTAAGTTTCATGACCCTTACGTGGATACCTATGCGTGAGATTGTCAAGCCAGAGGGTGGGGCATGTCTAACTTGATAAGAAAGATATCAGTATTTTTTTAAAAAAATATTTTTATTGATTTCAGAGAGGAAAGGAGAGGGAGAGAGAGATAGAAACATCAATGATGAGAGAGAATCATGGATCAGCTGCTTCCTACACTCCCCCCACTGGGGATCGAGCCTGCACCCTGGGCATGTGCCCTTGACCGGAATTGAACCAGGGACCTTTCAGTCTGTAGGCCGACGCTCTAGCCACTGAACCAAACCGGCTAGGGCGGTAACAGCATTTTTAATATGCTTTTAAAATTGATTTCAGAGATAGCAAAACATCAGTTGGCTCCCTCCTGCGTGCCTGCTACCGGGGATCCAGCCCACAATCCTGGCATGTGCCCTGAGCGGGATCGAACCAGCGATCTCTTGATGCACAGGATGACACCCAACCCACTGAGCCACACCAGCCAGGGCAAGAGTGGCAGCACTTTTTGAGCACTTATACCAGGATGAGCACTCGCCAGGCATCCTATGTTGCCCTAGCAATCCTCAAAGGCGGATAGTATGATCAGCTCACGGTGCGGAAGAGAAAACAGAGGCTCACACCGGTTACAATCCCTGCCCAAGGCCACAAACGCAGGAAGTGACGGGACTTGGACTTGAACTCAGGCCCGAGGGCTGTGCCACCAAATCCAGAGCTGTTACTGACTTCATCTAGAGAGCAGGAGACATTGTGCAAATCTGCCTACTGCATCTGAGGCCCCGTATCCAGCACCCAGGCCCTCTCTGGCTTTCGGTAATTGATTTCTCTTTGATCGTCATTTATGTAAAAGCCACTAACCTCAATGTCCATCAGTAGGGAAGCAGGGTACATTTATCCTGCAAAAAAAAAAAAAATACTATGCAGCCCTGGCCGATTTGCTCAGTGGGTAGAGCATCGGCCTGAGGACTGAAGGGTCCTGGGTTGGATTCTCAGTCAAGGGCACATGCCCGGGTTGCCAACTCGATCTCCGGAAGGGGGCGTACAGGAGGCAGCTGATCCATGATTCTCTCTCATCATTGATGGTTCTATCTCTCTCCCTTCTTCTGAAATCAATTAAAAATTATATATCTTATAAATAATAATAAAACATTAAAAAATACTATGCAGCTGTTAAAAAGAAAAAACACCATGGACCAGCAAAAAGGAAGAGCTCTAAGATGTATTGTTGACTGTAAACAGCAAGTTCTGGAACAATCAGCACAGTGTGATGCTATTCATAAAAGAAAAAATAGCAATAACAATCCAAAGCTGCTTTTTGAGGCACACACATAATAGGCTCTGAAAAGGGTATGCAAGGATATAAATCAAACTTACAGTAGTAAAAAGGGGAGTGGGCATGAAATGTGAAGTCTGTGTTGGCTGTTGTCACTTTTTTATTTGACAATTAAGTGAGAGAGGTCAGTGTCCCTGACTGAGGAGTTGGATACTGCATGTTTTGAACATTCCTGCAGCACCCCGGTTGAAAGTCGCTGCAATGCCATAGCTAACTATAGCTACTACGGTGCACAGTAGGTCCCCGGAGCTTTTTAAAGAAGGAAGTGTTCGCCCTGGCCAGGTAGCTCAGCTGGTTAGAGCATCGTCCTGATACACCAAGTTTGTGAGTTCGATCCCCAGTCGGGGCACACACAAGAAGCAACCAATGAATGCATGAATAAGTGGAACAACAGATCTCAATCTCTCTCTCTCTCTCTCTCTCTCTCTGTCAAATCAATAAAACAATTTTAAGTGTTCATACCTACTGTGTCTCTCTATAATTTCTGTTGCTAATTTAAAAGCTCAGATAACGCTAAGGATGCGAATAAAAGTTGGAACCGATGCTGGGGACAGACGGAGGTGGAAGTAAGTGTTTCTACTAGGGCAGGGGCTGTGTGTCCCTAAGGGAAGCGAATTTGCCAGACAGAACGGAGGGCTTTCCGGGGAGGAGGGCCCGGCAGGTGCCAGGCCAGGAAGGGTGAGAGGGCAGGAGCAGTTGGGGGCACCCGGAGTGCAGGATGCAGGTGTGGGTGTGCTCAGTGAGTGGGGTGAGGAGGACATGGGGCCCTGAGAGAGGGGATCAAGTTCGCAATCGTGCAGCTGCTGGTGGCCCAGAAAGAAGCGGGGCTTGAACAGAATGAGCATTTGTTTCTCACGATAGAGAAGGCCATCGGGCCAGCTTCTACCAGCTTCCTGCTCCGCCTTTTCATGCGTGTGGCTGCCTCCGTCAAGGTTTGGCTCGAGGTCTGAGGTGGCTGCTGCAGCTCCAGCCTTCGTGTCTCTATTCCAGGCAGGAGAAGAAGGTGGTGGTGTTGGGAGGGGCAAAGGTGATCCTTACCCAATCAGATAGTAAGTCAAAGATAGGATAAAACCGTAGGCCACACATCCCCCTAGAACAGGAACGGGCATGTTACCTCCCACTGGACAAACCTGGCCCGCTGCCTGTCTCGGTAAATAAAGTTTTTGTGTTTTTTTAAAAATATATTTTAATGATTTTTTTACAGAGAGGAAGGGAGAGGGATAGGGAGTTAGAAACATCGATGAGAAACATCATCCATCAGCTGCCCCCTGCACACCTCCCAATGGGGATGTGCCCGCAACCAACGTACATGCCCTTGACCGGAATCGAACCTGGGACCTTTCAGTCCGCAGGCCGACGCTCTATCCACTGAGCCAAACTGGTCAGGGCGGTAAATAAAGTTTTATTGGAACACAGCCATGGCCATTCGTTTATGTGTTGTCTCTGGCTCTCTCTGCACCACGACAGCAGAGGTGAGCGGTGACAGCGACCCTATCATGGGGCTGCAAAACCTACAACAGTTCTGTGGCCCTTTGCACACAGCAGCTGGCTTGCCGGTGCCCCGCGTGTCAGGTGACCGGTAAGTGGGCTCCTTAGTGTCCTAGAGCTGCACTGCCCACAGTTAGCCATTTAAATGTAATTGCGGCCCGGCCGGCGTGGCTCAGTGGTTGAGCGTCGACCTATGAACCAGGAGGTCACGGTTCGATTCCCGATCTGGGTACATGCCCAGGTTGCGGCCTCGATCCCCAGTGTGGGACGTGCAGGAGGCAGCTGATCAATGATTCTCTCTCATCATTGATGTTTCTGTCTCTCTCTCCCTTTCCCTTCCTCTCTGAAATCAATAAAAAATAATAATCGATACTAATAAAAGGGAAATATGCTAATTAGACCAAGAGGCCTTCCAGACGTCCTTCTGAACAAAGCTATGGTGATGGGGCCGAGGCAGAGGCGGTTAGGGGCAATCAGGCTGGTAGGGGGTAGGCAGCTGGGGGCGAGCAGGCCAGCAGGGGGGGTAGTTGGGGGCAAGCAGGTTGGCAGGCAGGTGAGGGTTAGGAGCCAGTGGTTCTGGATTGTGAGAGGGATGTCTGACTGCCGGGCCTAAACCAGCAGTCGGACATCCCCTGAGGGGTCCCAGATTGGAGAGGGCGCAGGCTGGGCTGAGGGACACCCCCCCCCCTGCACAAATTTCGTGCACCGGGCCACTAGTCTATATATATAAAAGGCTAAGTGACCGTCTGGCCCGTACAGATGACGCACACTGGCAATTTAAAAATAAAGGTTGCCAAAACCGGTTTGGCTCAGTGGATAGAGCGTCGGCCTGCGGACTGAAGGGTCCCGGGTTCGATTCCGGTCAAGGGCATGTACCTGGGTTGCGGGCACATCCCCAGTGGGAGATGTGCAGGAGGCAGCTGGTTGATGTTTCTCTCCCATCGATGTTTCTAACTCTCTATCTCTCTCCCTTCCTCTCTGTAAAAAATCAATAAAATATATTAAAAAAAAAAAATAAAGGTTGACTCACACATGCACAATACATATAAAGCTCTTGGCACCAGTTGCTCATGTGTGTTGCTTTCTCTCGAGTTCGAAGAGCGTGTGACGTTAAAGTTGTAAATATTTCATCACAAGGGAAGTTAGTCAAGCACCTGAAAGTGTTTTTACTCTTAATGTGCGGTACAGGGAGACATTAGAATAAGTTTAAGCAACGTATCAGCCATTGTTTTTATCAGTGTTGTTTTCATATCATGTTTTTGTTGTTTTTATGTTTTTGTTGTTTTTATATCATGTCTTTGTTGTTATATTATGTTGATATTGTTTATTTATTGATCGATTTATATATTATTTTCATATACATTTTACTAATTTTTTTTCATTGCTGACACTTCTATTATGGAGAAAGGGCGAATAGCGATATTAAAATATTTCTTCTAATTAATTTCCTTTCTTTTTTTCACATTTTACTATGGCTTTATTGAGATAAAATTCACATAGCACTAAATTCATTTTTAAGAGGTACAATTCGGTGGTTTTTAGTGTATTCAGCGAACTGTGCAACCATCACCACTGTTAATTTTAGGACATTTCATCATCCCCAAAACAAGCTCTGAACCCATTTGTTAATTAATTTCCTTTCAACGTGCACGAATCCGTGCACCGGGCCACTAGTAACAAATAAATGTAACTACGTAAGAGACCACCCAAGACGCGAACACCAGGCGAGGATCGATGGAGGTTGCTTTGAGGGTCCCGCGGCAAGATGGGACCAACACCCATGGCGCTGGTGTCATCCAGCCCCGTTGGTGACACCCGACTCCGCTCCCCGCCGGCCGCTGCCCTTCCTCATACCCTGGGGGACCTCGCTCCCCTGCTCCCTGTGACCTCACAGCCATCCGTGTCCCCGCGTCACCTCCGGGCGCGGTGCCTGCCTGTTTGCACACCTGCCGATGGTTTAAGGGAGGCACGGAGTCCTCGCTGTCTGAATGCAGACGCTGAGAAGCGTGGGTTTTATGAGCCGTTGAAGGGAGCAGAGGCGCGAGCCTTTTACGAGCCTCTGTGGGTTGACAGGGTTATCAGGTGCAAGATCTGGCCGTGACCCGACAAAGGCGCGTGCAGAACACAGGGCCTGGGCCGTCCATTTAAGTTATTGATTTCTTATTGTAGAGAGAGAGGAAAGGAGAGAAAGATTTGTT
>NW_005880345.1:0-6416 GCF_000147115.1 Myotis lucifugus | reverse complement strand
GACCTTAAAGGTTGAACAGAATTGCTATGATGCTCCCCAACTCTTCTCCCAGGGGAGAAACAGTCCTATGTTCCAGACTCACTTTCTTAATGGTTAGGGCTAAGAATATTCAATCGCCTGCCTTCATTCTCAGCCAAGATATAAAAAACAAAACACACACAGAAAAAATTATGTAGATAAGAATGAGCCTTCTTAGTTCCAATTTCACTTCTACCTTTTCTCAAAGTCTCCTTTTCATTTTTATTCCTATGTTCATCTTATTTATATTTTAAGATTATTTTTAGGATATCATAGTAATATCCATAAAATGTTATCATTCCTGGTAAAACAAATATTTTAATATGTTGGCTGTTTCCTTTTTATCCCTCCCACGAAAACATAAGAAAATTGGTAAATATAAAAATTATACCAGAATATTTTTTAAATGCCAGAATTACTAATTTCCCAAAGAATTAGGTGAACACATTTCTAGAAAATAAGATGGGACTGGAGCTAAAGTTAAATCTCCATCCAGTTCTCAGCTGATTGTCTCTTTTTCTACGACCATGGTTTTTTTTTTCCCCCCTAATCGATAGCAGTGACTACTTGCTGCAGTTCAGAGTGGAAGAAATCAATTTTCCTTTCTAATAGGAAGGGCACTGTAGCATTTATAAATACAGTTTATCTAGTATAATGTCTTCTCTTTTATTCAGCCATAAAGTAACTGCAGTACCACTTGGCTATTCCTTAAAACACCAGAAAAATTAAGATATTCTATGGGGAACAGAAGTGAATATCCTGATTCAAACCAAACATCCAAACATTTTCTCATCCAGTAAAAGTTGCTGAGGATTTACTTTTGTATTAGTTTCATAGGGCTGGCTTAACAAATTACCAAAAAATGAGTGATATGAAACAATAGACATTCATTCTATCACAGTCTGTAAGCTACAACTTAAAATTAAGGAGCCATCAGGGCAAAATTCCCTCTGAAAGTTCTAGGGGAGAATTCTTCCCTTCCTCTTTCCAGCTTCTCGTGGCTCCAAGCAATCCTTGCTGTTCCCTGGCTTGTAGCTGCACCCCCTTTAATCTCTGCCTCTGTCTTCACATGGCCTTCTTCCTGTGCAACTGTGTATTACTCTCCTCTTCTTATTGATGTGGAATTTTTGGACTGGAACCTGGATTCTTTGTCCGCTGGAGGAGAAGAATGAATCCATGGACAGAAGATCGTATTGCTAAGGTGGAAATTTATTAAAGAACAAGTACACACTCCTACGTAGGGAGGGGGAAGAGTCCCATAGAATGGAGAGGGAAAGGGTCCCACTGAGTTCCTTTTTCCTATGGCTTATATAGGCTGCAGATCTTGGTGCCCTGATATCCCCTCTGATTGGTCACTATTCCCTTAGACTGGTTACTATGGTAACTCCTGAGATCAAAGGTCAGACCTCACTTGGTACATATGAGGTCTCAGCAGCCCCCTCCACCTCCCAACCACTTCCTTATTGTTTTCCTATTTCTTTTAGGCTTTCCTCTTCTCTTCTGGATGCTAGGCTTCCTTCCCTTTATTTTGTAAATAGAGACCTTTTGCTGTTCCCAGCTTCCTCATTCTATGTTAATAGACCTGTTGCAGCTTTTCAGCTCCCCTATTCTATAGAAATATTGAAAGGGCGAGGGCTATGCCCTCCATCTTGCCCGTATCCTCCATGTTGGGGTAGGAGCCATGTGCTCAGACCCCTTTCTTCCTGGAAGCCCAGGCCTCTGCTGGCCACGCCCGGGATTTGAAACTAACCAATGACAATCCAGGGACATGCTCACCATAGACATGACCACATCCTTATGTAACAGGACCCGGCTTGGGCCTGGCCAATCGGCAGGGCCCACAGTCTCCTCACTCCACCCCCTATTAAAACCCTGTTTTTCCCAGGCGGTTTCACTCTGCTTCAGGTCACTGCGTTGGCCTGAAGCAGGAGTCGGGCCGGCTAGCCCAATAAAAGGACCTTCTGCTTTTGCATCGAACTGACTCCTAGTGTGGACTTTTAGGGATCATGACATCTGGGCATAACAAATATATCTTCTGCTGCTCTGCAGACCTGTGCTTCTTCCACGGTCCCCTTAATTTCTAAAATTTCCTAAAACCTGTCTTTCTCATCCCGCAAAATTCCTGTTTCATTATAACTACACCAGTCACTGGATTTAGGAGCCTCATTAATCCAGCATGGAGGAACCTGGAAAGTATTAAGTTAAGTGAAATAAGCCAGTCAGAGAAAGACCAGTATCACATGATCTCACTCATATATGAAATCAAAATTGTTTTGGAGACATTGAAGCATGAAACAGACTGATGAATTTCAGAGGGAAGGGGGGATTTACCAAAGAACTTATATGTATACTAGAGGCCAGACGCATGAAATTCATGCAAGAGTAGGCCTTCCTTCCCCTGGCTGCAGGCACTGTCTTCCCTCTGATACCTGGGACCCGGGGTTCCCTCCAGCCACCAGCATCCAGGACCCAGGCTTTCCTCTGGCTGCCGGCAGGCACACAGGACCTGGGCTTCCCTTGCAGCCCTGGCTTCACCTGGAAGTTTGTCTGGAAGGTCTAATTAGCATATTAAACTCATTAGTATAGACTAGAGGCAGACACAAGCAGGGCATATTTTGAGAGAAAAAATTTAAAAAACAACCAAAAAAAATAAACTAGTGGCAAAGGAGTTATTGGAACTTGGTTTTAGAAATACTTAGAAGTTTTCTTCTAATATTTTATTCTTTCACCCTTTTCTCCAGCTTTAAGTCCTGTTTATACAAAGGTAAGGAAATTAAATTTTAAAGTATGAAAAAACAGTGGGATTCCACATTTATAAAAAAAATATTTACTATTGCATGGGTGGGGAATTAAAGAACTGGAAAACTGATAAATATTTATCTAGTCAGCATAACCATCAAAACATGATTCATACAGATGTGTCAAATCCACTTCACAATAAATCAATAATATCAAGAGGGTACCATTATGTTAGGCTTACTGACTCATGCTCCAAATTACTAATTCACAGGGAATGTATAACAATCTAATCTTTCCTATATTATCATTAACTTTCACCTTAGGAAAAAGAAAGAAAATGAGTAAGTGATGGTTCACTCAAAAACAAAATCAGTATCTGCTATTGATAGAGGCAATTATTGAAATGCCTGATTATGATACATGTGCGCTGTATAAATGCATACATTTTATGTCACAGTTTCAAAAGTTCAGAAGTTTCTTGTCAGGCGAAATTACTGATTAATAGTTAATTCTTGCTAAAGTATGCATTCTCAATTGTCTTGGATTTCATTGTTGAATCTTTAAAATGTTTTCCTATCCATAGGCTGATAATATAATGAATTGATTAGTATAAAGCATATGGAAAAACCAGTGAAGACTTGATGGGATGGTGAACACACAATACAGTGTATAGATGATGTGTTTTGGACTTGTGCACCTGAAACATATCTAATTTTGTTAACCAGTGTCACCCCAATAAATTAAATAAAAATAAAAAACTAAAATTTTTTAAAAAGAAAAAAGAGTAAGAGTACTGTTTACCAGATAAAAATAACAATTATTTAATGAGCTAGTATATTATTACTATGACTAGAGGTCCAGTGCATGAAATTCGTGCATGGGGGGTGTCCCTCAGCCTGGCCTGCACCCTCTCCATTCTGAAATCCCTCTGGGGATGTCCGACGGCCAGTTTAGGGATGATCCCTGTGGCAGTCAGACATCCCTCTCACAATCCGGGACTGCTGGCTCCTAACCACTGGCCTGCCTGCCTGCCTGATTGCTCCCAACTGCACTCCCATGCCTACTCAATCACCCCCAGCTGCTTCCCCTGCTGGCCCGATCACCCCCAACTGCCCTCCCCTGCTTGCTCGATCACTCCCAACTGCCCTCCCCTGCCTGCCCGATCACCCCCAACTGCCCTCACCTGCAGGCCTGGTCACCACACAACTTCCCTCCCCTGACAGTCATTTTGTGGTGGCCATCTTGTGGAGGCCATCTTGTGACAACGTTGCAGTGGTCATCTTGTGATGATGTCATGTGAGGGCAACAGGCGACACAACCTAGGCTTTTATTATATAGGATGGGAAATAAGTGGTAAGAGACACTATTTGAATTAAAGTTCATTGTAAGCCAACATTTTGCTATATCTTTTGCATAGTGCCCATGCAAAATATTTTTTTCATGTTTATTACTGCCATTAGAAATATTTCTCTAAAGATGCAAGAATGTGTTCTGCAGGTATAAGTTTCTTTTTTTTTTATTTTTTTTTCATGTTTATTGTGAAAACGGTGATCTTGTGAAGTTTGCATACCACAGTATCAGGCATTACTTAATATCCATTTTGATGGCTGTTTACATCACCTAAAAATAATATGACAACTGGTAGCATATATACATCCTTTTCAAAACTGCTGAAAAACAGAAATAATGTGATTCAAATACATGTCGCCGAGGAGCTGGGATCCGCTCTTCAATGATAGGATGGTAAACTTTACGTGTTGGCCAGATAAAAAGAAATTGCTCAGCCTCTTTTTTTCTGTATTAAAATAATGAGTCCTAGGTGATAAAGTAATAAGACCCAATACATTAAATCAGAATATTTACATAAGTTCAATAATGTTTTAGACCAAACAAAAACAAAAAGGAGAAAGTATGGAATCATTCTTATTCTAAATTTAATTTTTTTTTCTATTGCTTCTTAGTTACAAGCATTTCAAAGACTTTTTAATAATACAGTAACTTTTAAACTCCTGGTGGAGATGAGGTGAGGTAACATTTAATTAAAGCAACAAGTTACCCCAGGTATGTGAAAATACCTTGCTGTTAGTTTCAGGGATATTTTGTACCATTCGACAGGGAAGAAGCTTGGGTAATTGTCTCAAGAAAGTGCTGTCTCATCTGAAATTTGAAGTTCAATGTAGTTTAAGACGTTTTCTCTTTGGGCCATTTAAAAAAAAAAAGACTGTATTGAATTATTTTAAGTTACACCAATCCTCTGGAAGCTACCTAAAAAGAAAGGGCTTTTTTTAAAAATGAATAATTAATTTTTATATCCTTTTCTAAATTATGGGAATACTTACTGATAACACTAAATTTGTTTTTATAAGAGCCTACTTCTAACTTAAAGATCAGTAACAAGTCACCACCACTGACAAAGTTATCTAGGGATAGGAAACTGCACATTTAGTCAGAAAATAAATCACGAACCTGTAATTCCAATTACACAAAGATAATGAAAACAAATGATTTGTCTCCAGAAACCATGTGTTAAAGCTGATTTTTGGACAATGAGACTGTATTTCTTAATCTACATATTCCAAGTCTAAGCAAAGTCACTGGCACGGTTTCTGTTTTGTCTGGGATGTAAACATTATTTTAGCATGTCTCTGTTCCCAAGATACTTTCCCCATCTAAATGTGAAACAGAATACTGGCAAGGTTAAACTCCCTTCAAAGAGTCCAAACACCCAAAAGCAAAGTGTCTTCCCGGTGCGGGGGAGGTACCCACAGAATATCAGCCCCATGTCTGAGCGAGGCTGGCTGGTCTAGGTTGTCAGTCTTCAGGGTGGTTAGGCTCATACATGCTGTGTTTACGCTAACACTGCCCCGTTGATTCAAAAAGGCATCCACTGTCTGGATTTCAAATGCTAACTAATTGCCTATATTTTCAAATTCAGTAAAAGCAACCAGGTTGTTGTTTTTTTAAAACACATACACCATGTCATTTGAGAGCAGGATCTTGTTTTACCAATAATGTTGGCCTGTATAGGAGAGAGTTGCAATCACAGGCCTTTAGCTTTTTACGGAAGCTTAGCCAAAATAAGACAACATGAAAACAGCATGAATAAACAACCCAGCGTCTTGAAGAATTTAAGTGCCTACTATCATGACAGTGAGCTTTAGGTAAAAATGTATCATTAGCGGGCTTTCTCCTCTATGACTGGACGTAATTTGCTGTTCCTAAGATGGTCACGTCAGAATTCTTTTTCAGGATTCCTGCGGAGCCGTGCTCATGTTACACCCATGTGAACTGCTGTCATCACTACTGTGGCCAAACCCGGAGGATGAACTTTCTGAACCATAATCTATATTGTTTTCTTGTTCTCCGGCTTCATCTTCTTCGGGGAAGCGTCTGTTCATCAAGGCGAACTTGTGAATTGCTTCCTCTACCGAGTACTTGGTCTGCCCAGAAACGCACGCCTCGATGTCTTCCGAGTTCAGATGGCTTTGCAAGAAGAGGTGCAGGCTGCTGTCTGAGAGCAGGAGCGCGTTGTGTAGGACCTGTCTGAGGAAATCTTCCAGACCCTGACGCCGCTGGTCCACATGCTGGCGATTGTTCATGTGAAAAACAGGGTTTTAAGATGAAGCTCTGGCAGTGTACAACAATGCATTACTCTGGAG
>NW_005880344.1:1895-6516 GCF_000147115.1 Myotis lucifugus | reverse complement strand
TCTGAGGATGATAAGAACAAAGTGAAGGTTAAAGACACCTGCCCTCTATTCACTCAACATCTTTGAGCTTCTCGGGATTTGCACATGCATTTAGTTCGACCCAAGAAACATCTGCTATCTGCTGTCTTCTTGCATATCTGTTGATGACATTTAGTTTCATACCCACAGGTTTAGTTTTTTTCTTGGTTCTTTGTGCCAGTTTCCAAAAGTGGAAAATTATTTTCTTCCAGGATAAAAATATGTGAATGAAACTCAGATATACTTTGCAGGGAAGATAAATATAACACCCGGTCTTTGAGACAATGATAATAACAGGGCTGTGTGGATATAAATGTGATAGTTACCCTCAGGGCATAAGATTGCTGCTGGGTGACAGCCAGACTGACTATAAGTTTTGGGCATACATCATTCCTTTTTCCAGATTCTCAACCACATTGTTTCAAAGCACAGCTAAAAAAAAAAAAAAAAAAAAAAAAAAAAAGCAGCAAACTCCAAATAAAAACCCCCACATGATTCTAAATCCACATAATGAAAACCATGGACACAAGGGGTGCTTATCATTCTGTGGACTTCCATGATATCTTGGATTTGCTTAAAAAAAACAAACACCCTGGGGTTCAGGAGGGAGTGGGTGGGAATACAGATGAAACAAGATTGGGTACAAGTTGGAGTTGAATGGGGGCACACGGGAGTTCATACATTCTCTCACTTTTGCATAAGCTTGAAACCCACTTGAAATGCCACCAGATTTCCATTACTAATGTTCTGTTAAATATTACTTCTATGTGTACTTACCCGTAATTTACATAAATAAGATCACAGTGAACTTGTTTTGTAACAAGCTCTTTTCACTCAAAAGTACATTTAGTCTCTTATTTATAAGCCTTTTAGTTGTTTCCAATTTTTAACTAATATTATCAAACTTCTTGCACATGAACCTTTTCTGATTTGTATTACTGCTGACTCAGAGGTATGTGTTTTTAATATTTTGATACATGTTACCAAACTGCACTTAAGAAAGGTTGAACCTATTTAATCTCATATCTAAGCCAACACCAACCTTTGTTAATTAGCTTTGCTAATACAATGAAAACATGTTATTTCATTGTTCAGATTATTTGTATTTCTTAACTGTCAAGAATAAAAATATTTTCATATGCTTATTAGCCATTTGTAGTGTGTGTGTGTGTAATATGCTTGTTCATGTTCTTTATCAGATTGTCTGTTAAGGTGTTGAGCCTATTTATTGACATACTAGAGGCCTGATGCACGAAATTCGTGCAAGGGACTCGGCCCTCACAGCCCCGGCTTCATCTGGAAGGTTGTTCCGCTGTTTGGCCGTCCGGTCTAATTAGCATATTATGCTTTTATTATTATAAATAATAGCTCTTGGCATATTAATGACACATACCTTTTGTCATATATGTTGCAAATATTCTCTTGGGTTATTGCTGCAACTTCAATTATGGGGTATGTGTGGGTGTGTAGGTGTTTTCCCCTACCATGTAGTAATTTTTAATATTATGTAACCTAAACTTTAATATTTTGGGGTTTTGGAGTCCTTTCTCAACACAGGACTATGAAACTATTCCAATATTCATTTATTCTTAGCTTACCTTTTCATTATTAAAATGCTGTTGTAAAATGTGAACATTATAATACTTAACATAGACTATTTCTTTTTTTTTTTTTAAATATATTTTATTGATTTTTCACAGAGAGGAAGGGAGAAGGATAGAGAGCTAGAAACATCGATGAGAGAGAAACATCGACCAGCTGCCTCCTGCACATCTCCTACTGGGGATGTGCCCGCAACCCAGGTACATGCCCTTGACCGGAATCGAACCTGGGACCCTTCAGTCCGCAGGCCGACGCTCTATCCACTGAGCCAAACCGGTTTTGGCAACATAGACTATTTCTTGTAATTTTAACCCCACAGATAAACACCATCAATAGTTTATATTTATAGCCCTAGCCAGTTTGGCTCAGAGGATAGAGCGTCAGCCTGTGGACTGAAGGGTCCTAGGTTCGATTCCGGCCAAGGGCACATGCCCAGGTTGTGGGCTTGATCCCCAGTAGGGGGTGTGCAGGAGGCAGCTGATCAATAATTCTCTCTCATCATTGATTTTTCTTATGCTCTGTCCCCTTCCCTTCTTCTCTGAAATCAATAAAAAAGATGTTTAAAAAAAGTCTACTGAGCCCTGACTGGTTTGGCTCAGTGGCTAGAGCGTCAGCCCGTGGACTGAAGAGTCCCGGGTTCGATTCCGGTCAAGCGCATGTGCCTTGGTTTCGGGCACATCCCCAGTGCGGGGTGTGCAGGAGGCAGCTGATGGATGTTTCTCTCTCATGGATGTTTCTAACTCTCTATCCCTCTCCCTTCCTCTCTGTAAAAATGTAAAAAATCAATAAAATATATTTTTTAAAAAAAGTCTACTGAGAATCTGACTTCAATTTTTACATGTAAGTCATAAATCCATTTGGAATGTATTCTGGGATGTTGAATAAGGTAAAGTTCTATTTTTCTCCCACAAATCTAGCTGGTTGTCCTTAAATACTTTATTGAATTAATCTTTGATTGACCATATAGCAAATATGGTAAATACTCCTATATGTACTCAGGCTTGAATTCTATCCCATGACTGTTTATTCCTACTCCATTACCATCCTATATTTATTATTCTTGCTTTACAATATGCTTTGCTATTTGATCATATAATTCCCTTTTATGAATTTCTCCTCTATTTTCTTGGCATTTTAATATTTTTTTCTCTGAGTGAATTTTGGAGGAATTTTGCTTAGTTCCAAAGCAAGAAGACAATAAAAAAGCTCTTAAATTCTATTGGGACTAAGATTGGAATTGTGCTAAATTTGTGGACTAATTTAGTGAGAACTGAAGAATAGATTATAGAGTAACAAATTTCAAAATAAGTCATAGGAAAAACAGAAATAATGATTTAATGAGGTATACTTGTATTAGGACGTTTTGGGTAGTAAATGACAAAAATCCAGATAAAACCCAAGTTTAAGCATAAAAGAGCTTATTAAATCATTTAACTGAGAAGCTTTAGGCATGTCCAGATCCCTGGACTCAAATAATATCCAGGTTGGCTTTTTTAGCTTCAATTATAGATAAACCTCTATGTGATAGCAGAGGTGGCCTGTCTGTTCCATGCTTATTTAATCTTTAGCACCTGCAACATCAGAGGAAGAGAGTCTTTTTCCTTATCATGCCAGTGAAAGTACCAATGATGGTTGTCACTGGCCAGACCTGGATCAAGTGCAGAAGTGGGCGCAGGGTGGGAAGGTGGGAATCAGGTGGACTGGAACCACAAAAGCTACAGTTGGGGAGGGGTGCTTTGTTGAAAGGAAGTGACTGTTGAATAATCAAACAAAATACAGAAGTTATATACTATAACTAGAGGCCTGGTGCACAAAATTCTTTCCCTGGGCAGGGGGATGGGGGGGAGAGTCCCTCAGCCCAGCCTGCACCCTCTCCAATCCGGGATGCCTCAGGGGATGTCCAATTGCCTCTTGCAATCCGGGACCACTGGCTCCTAACCGCTCACCTGCCTGCCTGCCTGCCCACCCCTAACTGCTCCCCTATTGGCCTGATCATCCCTAACTGCCTCTGCCTCGCCCTGCACCCAGGACCCAGGATTCCCTCCCTCTGGCCAGCCGCAGGCACCCAGGACCCGGGCCGGCTTCGCCTGGGCCAGCCGCAGCTGCAGGGGACTGTGGGTGGGGTGGCTTTGCCCAGGCCGCAGCTGCAGGCACCTGGGACACGGGGCAGGCGGCTTGTCCCTCTCCCGGGCCACAGGTGCAGGCGCAGCCACTGGTGTCCGGGACTGCGGGGCGTGGGGTGGGTGGCTTGTCCCTCTCCTGGGCCGCAGTCTGGCTGGTCCCCATTCCTCTCTCACGAGCTCATTTGTACCTGGCTGGTCCCCATTCCTCTCTCCCCAGTGTTGAGTGTCTGAGCCATTAAGGCATGATGGCCATTTGCATATTAGCCCTTTAATATATAGGATACCCATTTAATTATAAAAAGATTTTAAAGAAGCATTAAAGAATATTACTAAGTTAAAGTTCTAATACTATTTTTCAGCATATCAAAAGTTACTTTGGGGCTGCCCTGGTGTGTCTGTGGTTGAGCATTGACCTATGAACCAGGAGGTCAAGGTTCATTCTGGTAGGGGCACATGCCTGGTCCCCAGTAGGGGGTGTGTGTGGTGGTGGGGGGGTGCAGCCAATCAATGATTCTCTCTCATCCCTCTCCCTTGACATTTCTGTTTCTCTCTCCCTCTCCCTTCCTCTCTGAAATCAACTAAAAAAATATCTTCTATATAATAAAAGCCTAAGCAACCATTATAGCAGAATGACCAGAATGACTGGTCGCTATGATGCGCACTGACCACCAGGGGGCAGACGCTCAATGCAGGAGCTGCCCCCTGGTGGTCAGGCCGCAGAAACCTGGGGTTCACGGGCTGGGCGAAGCATAGTGGGCGGTGGCAGGGAGCCTCTCCCACTTAGCAGCAGCGCTAAGGAGCAGTAGCCGAGCAGTAGGGACAGCAAGCAGTGGGCAGTAAGGAGCGAGGGCTCCCGGACTGCAAGAGGATCCTGGACT
>NW_005880344.1:0-1795 GCF_000147115.1 Myotis lucifugus | reverse complement strand
ACGAGCCTTGTGTGTGTGTGTGTGTGTGTGTGTGTGTGTATAATATATACATACATATATATATACACAATATATATATATATGTATGTATAATATATACATACATATATATATACACAATATATATATTGTGTATATATATATGTATGTATATGTATATATATATAATATATATATTTTTAAATAGTAGAGGTTGAAAATTAGTGACCCATTGACTGTATCTAGCTGGCAGAGGTGTTTTGTTTGTTCTGTATAATATTATTAAAAATATGTTGTTTAGTCTTGGCTGGGTAGTTCAGTTGATTAGAGCATCATCCTGATATGCCAACGTTGTGGGTTTGATTCCTGCACACATACAAGAATCAACCAATGAATGTAAAATGAATGTAAAAATAAGTGGAACAACAAATCTCTTTCTCTCTCTTTACAAAAAAAAATTAATAAATTAAAAAAAATATGGTGGTCTTGTTTTTCATGGGAAAAAAATCAGAAAACCTGGCAACACTGAGTCCTCATTCCTGCAAGAACTGGCTGGACTTTAGATGAGACATCTAAACTATCACTCTATCCTCTACCACTCCTTATGTTCTTACATTTAGTCTATTCCTTCACTTATGAACCCTTCTTAGTCTTTAATTTAGGTGTTTGAGTCTGCAATCTCTGGCCTCTATGATTACAGAATGCTAGCACCGGAAGAGATAACAAGAGGTCATCTTGTCTAGCAGGCTCCTTCCTCCTCTCTTTATCCTCTAAGGGATGGAGAAATTGAGGTCCAAAGGCTTTACACACCTGACCAATTTTATACAGCTCATGCAAACAGGATTCTATTATATGCCATTAGACCCCTTCTCAGATCCTAATATAGGTCTGAGGTTAAAACTTTTCAGGTTCAAGGACTCTGTGCTTAAAACTCTTGCTTTATCAGCCCTGAGGCTGAGACCTTAATCCGGTAAGCTAGGCTCTAAGTGAGGCCACTTGCCTGTGAGGTTCTAGATTACAAATCTTGAATATCTGTCCCTTATCTTCCCAGCCTTATTCTCTATTGCTTAGCTGCATATATGTCATATTCCTGGGATGTGGGTGTGTATGTATGTGTTACCCAAATATACCCTATGCTTTCCAACCTATCTGATTTAGTGTTATTCTCTCCACATAGATTACCCTTCTCCAATCTCTGCCTGACATAATTTTTTCCATCCTTTAAAGTCTACTTGAATGCCATCTCGTCATAAAGTTCAGTAGTTAAGAAGGTAGTCTGCATGAAACAGACTTGGTTTGAAATCTTGGCTCTGTCCTTTACTTGCCATGTGATGTTAGACAATTTAATCTCTGTAAGCCTCAGTTTCCTCATCTGTAAAAGAAGAATAACATTCCCTTTTACAAATGGGTTGACCATAATCACACTGGTTAAAAGTACTTCTATGTACTATAGGAATCCTGTCTTAATTTAGTTATTCATAGTAGTTATTCTAATATTCATCATACTAATTTTTCATCTTACTAGTTATTCATCACATATTATAAATATGCTATTATATTTTATAGTTATACTAGAGGCCCGGTGCACAAAATTCATGCACGGGTAGGGTTCCTAGGCCTGGCCGGCGATCAGGGCCGATCGGGACCTTCCAGTTGCCAGCCAGGGCCTTCCTTCATTCCGGGCTGCCCCATGGTGGTCTGTGCACATTATAGAGAGTGATCGAACCCCCGGTCTCCCGGTCAAACTCCTGAGGGGACACTTTGCATATTAGCCTTTTATATATATAGATTTTCACAATAGATGAGGGCAGGGACT
>NW_005880343.1:0-6417 GCF_000147115.1 Myotis lucifugus | reverse complement strand
CACTTGAAAGTTCAAATGTCTCCCAAACACCTTGTGGTTCAAGGCACATGAGGCTAAAATGGCTTATTACATATATTTCAAAATTTAAAATACATACATCCTTGGACCTTTCATTGTTAGAAATATAACATACCCTTTGGCTATACTTGCAAAAGTATACCAAATTGTATGTTTTGTAATATATAAAAGACGGTTAGCACATAATATAAAGTCCACTGACACGAGAATGGTTATATAAATTACAACAAACACAGTATAGTTAGGTATAAAATGTGCTGCTTTAGGTGCTGATATAGGAGAGCTCCGAGATACCTGATGATGAAGTGAAAAATCTAAGGCGCCCGGACCATTCTGTGTGGTATGATCCAATTTGTGTACATTTTAAAAAGGTGATGTATATATGTACTAACAGTTATAAAATATCTATGGAGGAAAACCCTTTAAACTGTTATCAGTGATATCTATTAGAATTTTGTTTTACATTACCCATGTATTTCTTCTTTTTCAGAAGCCACTGGAAACCTAATTTTAAATGATCATTTCTAATATTTATAATCGGGTAATCCTTAGGAATTTTTTTTAATAATAAAAGAATGACATATTAAAGGCCTGAATGCTATGTAGATAGTCAGTAACTCTTTTGCTTCTAAGAGATCAGAAATGTTAGATGAATGAAGCTTTAGTCTACAGGGGTATCAGAGAGCCAACAACAACCATGAAAAAGAACAGACATAAAAACTGAGATACATGGAAAGATAGCAACGGACTGAGTAAGAAAGCTGAACCTAAATTAGAATGCGCAAAGGAGGATAGTTAAGGCCTTTTTGGAGAAATATCACTTACGCCCTGAGGTATGAAGTAGCTTCTACTATATTTCTTGTGATGGAATCAGTTACATACTAGCATACATACGGGCAGGCCTAGGAGGCATGGCTGGTTCCGTTCCAAACCACCACAATAAAGAGAGTTTCACAATAAAGTGAGTTGTAATCACTTTGCTGGTGGAGGGTCTTGCCCTCAATTTGTAAAAAACCGCAACATATGTGAGGCTCAGTAAAGCGGACCACAATAAAACGGGGTATGCCTGTAGGGAGATTCATGAACTCCTAATCAATGCTACATGCTGCAGTGTGGAGTATGTCAGAGCTGAAGGCTTCGTGGAAGAAGCTGTAAGTGAGGAAAGTCTTGCAGCGCAGAGAAGCGATCTTATGTAGCAGAGAATGTGGTTCTCCCACAGACACACGGAAGGTGGAGACACAGTGACTGCTCTCTCCACTCACCACAAATCCCTTGGTAAGTCAGAACCAATCTGAAACAGATGTTCTTATTGAATGTTTGGTAAGCGGGGTTGCTTTCAATTCACTTTCTGATGCATATGTCTATTCCCTTAAGTTATAAAGCTAGGCATAAAAAATAGCCTTAAGAGTCTGAATGTTGCTTACATATGACTGCTAGTGCAGTCCTTGCATCTGGAGTGTGCAATGTGGATATAACTCACTTGTTTCAGGCATCTGACAAGGCTAAGAAATGCTGGGTCCAATTTGGCAAACTCACCTGATAAAAACCAGCCTGGTAGAGCAGGGAATAAGAAGGGGTGGGGAGATTAAAAAGAAATAATGATAATTGCCGGAGTCCATTCATTGTCTTCACTAGCTGAGTTTAGACAGAAACCCCCCCAAAAGCTAGTAACCTTTGAAGTCCTAGCAAAGGTCAGAACTGCACCACCCAGTTAATCTAGGAACCACCCAGTTAATTTAGGTAATAATAGCTGAAGCATCTTCACCTTAGTTCCCTTAATTCCCATTTATTATTATGTAAATCCTTGCTGATGGGCTAGTCTGCCTGTTAACGGGATCACCTGCCTAAGGGCTATGCTATGAGTGCATCCCAGATCAATAAAAGCTTGGTGAGACCTAAGCACAGGGAGAGGAAGTCTTTTGGGACTTGCCCGCCTGGTCCTCCAATATTGCAAAATTATCTCGTGTCTGTTTCTCTCATTTGCTGTGCGGCTCCACTTTCAGGTACCGAACCCTACTCCACGCGGGACGTGGAAGGAATCACCCAACAGATAATAATAATGACAATTGGTACAATTTCTCAAAAGAAATGTGACACCTAGCTATGGAACTTACCACATGTTAGTTTTGATTTGAAATTTTGATTAAGAATGCAAGCTGTTTCATAAAACAGACAAGATTTTCTTTTACTTCAGCTACTATATTGTTTTAATCTGAAATATATTGGCACACCGAGTAGCTTCAGCCCCAGCAGGGCCAAGCGTGGAGGGCAGCCAATGCTTACTTCACCCTGACTCTGAGGCCACCAATGCCAGCTTCAATTCTGGCTGACAAGTGCTTGACTGTGCAGGTATTGTGCTAGATGCTGGCACGGTATTCCAGTAGAGGAACGTTATTGAACTCTGACATTATAAAATGTGATTCTCATTTTATAATTATCCTGGTTTGCAGACCAAGAAATAGGCTGGGAAGAAGGGCAGGAGACTGGTTCCAGGTCACACAGTCACTAAGAAGCTTCTGACTCCAGTCCCAGTGCTTTGCCTTTCACGCAGCGCTGATCCTGAACTCCCCACCAGACTTTCATTTAGGATAGTAGTTCTCAACCTGATGGGATATTACAATCACCAAGAAGCATTAAAATATGCCTAGGACCCATCTCATAGCAATTAACTCAGAACCTCAGCCATGGAAGAAACCTATGGGTTCTAGCTATGGATTAAGAACACCCTGGAGACTTCACCCTCCAAGATGCTTTCCTGCTGCCCTGTTC
Organism: Myotis lucifugus; assembly: GCF_000147115.1. NCBI lineage: Eukaryota > Metazoa > Chordata > Mammalia > Chiroptera > Vespertilionidae > Myotis > Myotis lucifugus. Next base: position 3,630 of record NW_005880343.1, on the reverse strand, counting down.
CCCCACCCCCCTCCAACTCCATGAACCTTCAGATGAAGTTGCTCAGATAACTGATGAAGAACACTGCCTACCGATGCATCACTGCTGTCCTTGGTGACAATCCTTGTCCCTGAATGTTAAGCCTCAGGGTTCTGCTAAATTTTACAAAATTAATGTCTTCTGGTGCTTTCTTCCTGTGCCTTCTTTATTCAACCAGGGATGGGATGCTACCTAATGCATTCCAGGGCAGGGCAAGTGAGACTTGCCCATGACTAAGGCAAATGGGCTTTCAACTACCTATGGGAAGAACAGTGTGCTGGTTTCTGGACTTCTACAACGAGAACAAAGAGATCAAGTACTATCATAGTGTCTCCAACTGAGTGCAGCAGAAAATCAAAATAGGACGCTGCAGGAACCGGAAAGAACCTAAAAATAAATGTGGGCAGTAGTGAAGATTAACGTGAAAGCCACAAAACTCACCGGGATCATCGAAGTGTTAGTCATCTTGTTTCTAAAAACGTTGTTCCTCTGGGAAAGTTCTTAATCTCTTTTCCAATATTACCGGATTATTAGGACAGTGACAATTCCAGTGCCAGGACTGAGAGCATGGCCCCATTAACTCCACTGCACAGTCTTAACTAGGTTTCACAGTCGCATAAGGGAAATCCCCCCCCCCCCCCCCAGGAATGATTCATGACAATTTCATTGGAAGAGTATGTGAACATGATGAATAAAATTATATGTCTGAATAGTCTCTCCCCTACTCCAACCAACCAACCAACCAACCCACCAACCAACCAAATAAATTAAAAAGATAAAAGATAAAAGAGGGAGGGAGAGAGAAAGAAAGGAAGAATGACATCATGACCCTCAGTTTTCCACATCCTTAGAACTAGGACTAGGAATGCCCTTTAGGATTCCAGCCCTAAACTTCTGTGAGCTCATGTTATAACTCTAAGAAAGGGAGGAAACCTAAACCATAAACTGCTGGTCTTTATCTGCCCACTTCCTTCCTTTGAGTTTATCTAAAAATCCATTAGATTAATTTTTACAACATTGTTATTTTTCTGAAAATTTCATAGTTTTTCACAGTAAGTGAACTATTATAATCATGAGACATACCAGAGAAAGTAAATCTGAACAATATTCATGTCACAAATAGTAAGTATATATGCCTTCTAGGTGATAGGCCTGGTGTCATATCTCACTCCTATAGAAAAGTGTTTACTGTTTAAAGAAACCAATCAAATATCACCACTCAAAAGAGATAGAAAAAGCAAAGATATTCCTTTCTAAATTACATCTTTTGTTAATATTTTTAAAGAGATAGATACAGACCACCAGGAAAGTTTCTGGGGGATTTTCCAAAGGATTACAGAGCCTGAGACATCTGGTGATCTCTTTGGCAGGTGAACTTGGTGATGTGGTAAGGGGAGTCAGCCTCCCCATCTCCCAAGTCCTTTGGCATCTGAAGTACAGTAGTTCTCAAATGAGATCAATTCACCACCACCATCATGAAATTAGTGGGACGGGTAAAGACAGACAGATAATGACTGAAGCCCTTCGATGACAGCTATCGACTTGCTAGAAAGTGCCTCTTGGCAGCTGACCAGGAATCATCTCAGAACATTGAGTCTGTAGGCTAAACACTGGCAGGTGTAAAAATTCTTTGTGCTGTTATTCCTAGAAATCATTGGAAAGTTATCTTCCAGGTGAATATTAAGTTCTTCTACTGTGAAGTGTTTATAGATGGTGCCCAGATGGGTCCCCCTTCAAATGTGTCACGCTGGCAGCAGATGGCAGTGACTGGGCTGCAGAGTCATCTGCTCCTCCAAAAGAAACCCCAGCAAAAAATCCACACATGCAATCTCCGAACTGATGGCCAATCTGAATTCTCTTATTTTAAAATCACCCAGGATGCTGGCTTGGCTACTCTGACAAGTGTCAGTACCCAAATGGTCTGTTCTGGGACCCTCCATTTCAAGAGTTTCCTTTTGCTCAAAAGAAGCCTGAGAATTTTCATTCTCCGGCACCTCGATGCCAAATCAAATTTTCCCATAATTCTGCACGATGAGGCAACAGGAACTCTTTGCCCCCATTTAATCACAAAATGATTCTGAACACAAAAATATTAGCATAGATAAGCACATTTTTATACATTTGTGCATACCAGGTCTAATTTGAAAAATAAAAATTCACTCTTTTCTTTAATTCTTCTAAAGATCTTAGCTTGTTTCCTGTCTGGTTCCAATTTTTCCATGAATCCAGATATTTGAATAGAGAATTCAAACAGGACAACTTTGATATCGACTAGCAGCAAAGAGTGGAGATGACTGCCTTTAATTACTATACCTATAAAAAAAATATCTATATATATAAAAGTCTAATAGGCAAATTGTCCCCTTGGGAGTTCGACTGGGAGACAAGGAGTTCAATCGCTCGCTATGACGTGTGCTGACCACCAGAGGGCAGCGCAGAACAAAGGAAGGCCCTGGCCCGCAGCCAGAAGGAAAGCCCTGGTGGGCAGCCAGAAGGCCCTGATCAGCCCTGATGGCCGGCCAGGCCTGGGCACCCTACCCGGCCTCTAGTTTTATATATAAAATTTCATGCACCTTGGCCCAAGCACAAGACAAGCACATCTCTCAGTAATATTATACATGTAAGACTTAATAAAACATTAATAATTTTAAAAATATATAATATCCATTGAAATACTATATGTGAAAATATTCCTAATATCTAAGGCATCCTCTAGATTAAGTTTAAGGTATTATTAGAGAGGCAGCCCAGTGCTAGGCAAAGAAAATCTGGCTGTTAGAGTCCTAATCTCATCTCCTCTTATCAAGTGCTTTAGGGCATGTCTCATAATTTCTCACTTGTTTTATAAAATGGAGACGGCATTGTCTGATATTCTGCCTGCATCATACGTTGTCACGAGGATCACATAAGCTGATGGATGTTAAAATTATTCACTCAACAACATTATTGTTGATACCAGGACAACCTCTTTCATCAACAAATCTTTTCCTGACTACATCACTTTCATTTATTTCATATATTCTCATATATTTCAAAGCAAACACACTCATAGTAACTGTGTTCTGTGAATTTTAAGAGCTGGAAACATGCTTAAACTCTCCTACCTGTTCTGATTTTTCTCTTCTCTCCCCCCACCCCCAAAGTCAATACATGGCTTTTATTGCATCTTTAAAATATCACAAACAGAGCTGAGGAATCATCCAGCCTCTTGCTCTTTCTATAGCTGGGTAACTTGGATTGTATTCACCAGCCTGCTGAACTGTTCCTTTTTTCACAAACATAGATAACATCCAAAATTTTTCTGACATCCTTGTTTTTCACTGTTGTGGCTTTTGCTGAATCAAAGCAGCTGAATTTGATACAAGTTTCCCTTAAGAATTAACTCATCTTTCTGGGCTTGAGACACTACCAAACAACAGAAGAAGCAAAGCCTAACCTCATCTGAACCCTGCAGATCTATTTTTTGCCCAAGAAATTTCTAATTTCAACGAGAGAACCATTCTCCTGAATAACGACATTGAGGGAAAGTGAGCATATACAGATCTCATCTTGTAACAGAAGTCCAGTGGAACACCCTTGATCTTGCCCTGTGCATGTCTGCAGACAGTGTGA
>NW_005880342.1:0-6417 GCF_000147115.1 Myotis lucifugus | reverse complement strand
CACTGTTAATGAAGATACAAAGTCCCCGCTCTCCTGGGGTTCACACTGTGGTCAAAAAGGCAATCGTGCGAATACTAATAAGCCTGCAGCCCGGCCGGCGTGGCTCAGTGGTTGAGCGTCGACCGATGGATGAACCAGGAGGTCAGGGTTCGATTCCCGGTCGGGGCACAGGCCCGGGTTGGGGGCTCCATCCCCAGTGGGGGGCGTGCAGGAGGCAGCCGATCTCCATGAGTCTCTCTCATCGTGGCTGTTTCTCTCTCTCTCTTCCTTCCTCTCTGAAATCAATACAAATAGATCTTTTAAAAAAAATAAAATAAAACTTTTTTAAAAATTAGAGGTTAGTGTTGATTTTCCAAACCATTTTCTTTAAATCCATCGGCTCTCCCAGCCCTGGTTCAGGATAAATGCCGCTCCTCTGTAAGGAGAGAGGCTCGCTGGGAACATTTTTTCCCGATGAAGGGCGGTGAGGTAATATTCGAAATAATTCCCCTTTGAAAGGAGCCTCGCCACCACGGAGGGTAAGAGAGGGCTCAGTCACGGTGCCGGCCCCGCGGGCCCTTTAGAAGCTACCGGCGCAATGCTGGCCGCCGCGGGGCTTGGCAGGGAGCGGCGAGGAGGCTTAGTCAAGCTGTCGAAATGTCTGGACTCACCCCAGCCAAGAGGAGGAAGCCCAGAGCAGACGGCCAGCGACCCGAGGGAGGGAGGTCACTGCTGTCGGGCCCTGGCTGCGGTCACCGGGCGGCGTCAGAAAATAAATCTCTTTCTCTCGCGCTTTGAAAACACCCGTGAAAGACATTCGGAAGCCAGAGGTCACTGTGAGCGGGCCACCCGCAGATAAGCTTCCGTCGAAAACAAATGAGCCGGGACTGGGTCCTCACGCCCGACCGCTGGAACCCAAATCCCAGAAAGACGACTAAGCTGTGTCCCCCGATGAGCTGGCTGTGGTCCTTAGAGCGTTGTCTAGTTCTGGATAAAGATAGTAGCAATTCTCCCGGCCGGTGTGGCTCGGTGGTTGAGCGTCCACCTATGAACCAGGAGGTCACGGTTCGATTCCCGGTCAGGGCCCAGGCCCGGGTTGTGGGCTTGATCCCTGGTAGGGGGTGTGCAGGTGGCAGCCGATCCATGATTCTCTCTCACCATGGATGTTTCTCTCTCTCTCTCCCTCTCCCTTCCTCTCTGAAGTCAATAAGAATATATTTTTTAAATTATTTAAAATAGAGCCCTAACCGGTTTGGCTCAGTGGATAGAGCGTCGGCCTGCGGACTGAAGGGTCCCAGGTTCCATTCCGGTCAAGGTCATGTACCTTGATTGCGGGCACATCCCCAGTAGGAGGTGTGCAGGAGGCAGCTGATCGATGTTTCTCTCTCATCGATGTTTCTAACTCTCTATCCCTCTCCCTTCCTCTTTGTAAAAAAATCAAAAAAAATATATTTAAAAATAAAAATAATAAAATAGATATATATTTTAAAAAATAGTAGCAACCCAATGATGGCTGTTGCCGGCTATTTTTCTAGTAGCTAGGAAACTTAGGAGTTTTGAATGCATTCTCTGTATGTTTTTTAAATGTAGGGGAATGCGATATTTTATACCGGTTGCGCCATAGGAAAGAAAGTCCACCCAGCCGTGTAGGTTCATATCACGATTGTCTTTGGTCAACAGAGCCCACCTGAACTCATGCTTTTGGTCTCTTAGCAGGAAAGCCAGAGGGCCCCTGGGCAGGGGCATAAGTCAAATCAATGGAGGAAGTATACTCAGAAACAATTTCCTTTCCACACACCCACACCCCGGCCCTGATGCGGAGCCAAAGCAGGGGGTCATTTCACCGGACATGCTGTGCCCTCGCATCCCAGAGGTTATCCAAAACACCGAATTCCCCTTGGGGTTCGCCTGGAATACGCTGTGTGCACGCACCTCCCCTGAAAAGGGGGTGTCACCAACACCCTGCGATTCGATTCCCACAACCGGGCGGGACCACCTGGCAGAGTCCTCGCTCATTCCCGCCCCCTGTACCTCGGCGGGCTCCTCGCTTCACTCCCCGGATGCGGGCACGCCATTCCCGCCCGGGCGGCCGGCCCAGGTGCTTGTCCGGTTCCTGAAGAGGAAGGACAATGGGAAATCAGAAGGATGTATTTCCGTCTCCTTTAGTATTATTCCTCCAGCAGGTCAATTGCACTGTCAACAGTCAACCTATTTGGAAATTCGGGATGTGAGTAAAACCAGGTTCAGGGTCTCGCCACCCCAAACCAAAGACAGACCCGGAGCAGGCTCTGTCCTGAGGGCAGCGAGCCACCTTCGTCCCGTGGTCCCCACACCCTCCACTGCCCTGCCACCGGATCCACCTTGGGGTACCCCACACCCTCCACTGCTCTGCCACCGGATTCACCCTGGGGTACCCCACACCCTCCACTGCTCTGCCACCAGATCTGGGGTACCCCAGGCCCTCCACTGCCCTGTCACCGGATCCACCCTGGGGTACCCCACACCCTCCACTGCCCTGCCACTGGATCTGGGGTACCCCACACCCTCCACTGCCCTGCCACCAGATCTGGGGTACCCCAGGCCCTCCACTGCCCTGTCACCGGATCCACCCTGGGGTAAAAGTCAAATGATGGAGACCTTCTATTTCTCTGTTTCCTTTTTCTCATTTGTTACTCCTCCCCCGGGGATATTTTCCCGTTGATTCTTAGGGAGAGTGGAACAGAGAAGGAAAGACAGAGAAACATTGATGTGAGAGAAACACATCGATGGGTTGCCTCCTGCACCAGCCCCTACCAGGGCCTGGGCCCGGGGAAGAGCCTGCAACCAAGGCAGGTGCCCTTGATGGGAATCGAACTCGGACCCTTCGGTCCACAGGCCGACGCTCTATCCACTGAGCCACACCGCCTAGGGCCCTTCTATGTCCCTGCTTCCTCTGTCCTGCCCGCTTCCCCAGGCCAAAGGCAGAGAGAATGCTGTGGGCAAGGAGCAGCTGGAGCAGCACTTGGCAGGAGCAAGCAGGGTCGCGTCTCAAGCTGGGGTTCGGGGGACAAAGGCCAGAGATGTGTGTCAACGCTGGAGGAAGTGGCTGCCCCTCAGAGTCAGGGCGGGAACCTGCGAGTTCACAAGCCATTCGAGGGCTGGAGGAGGCAGGTCAATATTTAACTACAGGCGGAGGGACTAGTCCGTCCTTGGGAAGAACGGGAGAGAGCACACAGTACACGGTTACCCATGGCAACCGCGGACAGTCCCGACTGGACAAATATTGTCCCTTTTGCCCATCACTGTGGCTAATCGCTCTGTGAATTGATCGGTTTGTTTCATCTGTAGCATGTTTAAATCATTTATATACAGTATATCATTGTCTTGAGATAATTATTAAATAGTATTATTAAATACTTATTTTTGAAGTCGAAATTATTTTTAAAATTATCTGAATGTCAATAATGTTCAAAAATTTATTTCAAAGGATCTACACACACACACACACACACACACACACACACACACACACATCCCGTGTCGTTTGGACAAGCAGCGAATGCAGCTGTTTAATCCCCGTCTTGTTTGTATTTGCCATTGGCTTGCTCGGAGACCATTATCATGTTTCTCTGAAGACGAGGGAGGGATAAAAATATCACTTCTTCGTGGTCTACATTCAGCAAAACCAATGCTTCCTCACCCTAGCTGGTTTGGCTCAGTGGATAGAGCATCGGCCTGCAGACTGAAGGGTCCCGGGTTCGATTCCGGTCGGGGGCGTGTACCTAGGTTGCAGGCTCGATCCCCAGTGGGGGGCGTGCGGGAGGCGGCCGATCGGTGGTTCTCTATCATCATTGATGTTTCTCTCTCTCTCTCTCTCTCCCTCTTCTTTCCTCTCTAAAATCAATAAAAATATTTTTTTTAAAAAAATCGATGCTTCCTCAAGTCCACCTCCGCCTGCAACTTCTACCTACGTCGTTGGGCAGGTTTTACTATTTCGCAGAGGAAGTTGGGTAGACATAGCACAATGTTTGAATACGTGAGGGGAAAACAATGAATGGGAAAATAATGTTGAGCAGACCCCAAAAAGCCCTGCTCAGGATGGGCAGTTATAAATCAAGCGCCTATCGCCACCTAGTGGCTGGCTGGCTAAATTGCAGGGAAGAGTACATTGGGGGGGGGAAAGATCATAGTTTTTACCAAGCAGACACTTCTACGTAAGGGATAGCCAAGTATGAGGGCCTGGGACCGGCTATCACATCCATGTTTCCAACATAGAAATCGAGAAAGAATAACCAATGCCAGGACAGATGTGAGTCAGAAATAATGGTGACTCCAGCTCGCCCGGTGAGCATAGGCCGACCCCCGACTTTTGCTGGAATCCTTCGGGATAGAACATAATCGCAGGCGGCTGAGGGCCTTCTCGGCCAAAGAACATGAAGCCGGTGCACAGGCAGGCAGAGCTGAGAAGCGGAGGGAGGCCGATGCCTGCCCCTGGATGCAGCCGTGCCTGCAGCCCGCCTCCAGAGCGCTGCTCGGCTACACACCGCAATACCCCGGCTTTTGATGTTGCATTTGCCCTCTTCAATCAAGTTCCTATCGCTGTGATCTAAGGAACCCCAGCCAGTGTTTCGACCCAGGACACAGCCTCCCGGGAAGACCGAAGGGTGAAGATTCCATTGCAAACACTGTTACCCCAAACCTCCGGCACCTCAGGACGTTTGGAGAGAGGGCCTTTAGTGAGGTGACTACGTTAACGGAAGGCTGTGAGCAGGGACCCCAGTCCACCCTGACTGATGTCCCTGTAAGAGGAAATTTGGACCCACCAAGAGAGACCATCGGAGAAGGGGGCCTTGTGAGGACACAGCCAGCCAAGGGGACGGGACCCAGAGGCAGCCAGCCCCCCAGATCTCCTGACCTTGGCCACCACCCTCCCTGTCCATGTCCATTCTTTAGTGCACAGGGCCTTCGACCCACACGCGCTGGGGCAGGGAGGGAACAGAGGGGTAGGGGCAGTTCTAATAGGGAAGAGGACTCACAGGCTGGTCTTGGTGGCCGCAGGAGGAGTAGGTCTCCACGCCCGCCCGGCAGAATCCTGGGAGTTTATAGAGTCCTCAGGGGGGTTCCGTCACGCACCCAGGGGCGTCTGAACTGGGCCAGTCCCGCACTCAGTCCCGGGGCTGTGTCCTCGGAGCAGCTCTGGGAGCAGGAAAGACAAGGGGGGGGGGGGGAGGGCTCATTCCCAAGCACAGGGCAGGGGGGCGGAGCCTCGATGACCCAGGTCCAGCTCATGGGTCAAGGGGTGGTCACATCCTCCCGTTGACCTTGCCCAACAGGGGAAAGAGACGGGCTCCCCGGGGCGCCCGTGGGTGTGTCGCGAGAGCCGTCGTGGGCTCCGGGGTCCTGGGACCGAGTTCCCGGGGCACAGTCGGTGCTCGGTGGGGGCCACAGAGGCAGGTCCGGGGAGTGATGGGCGGACACACCAAGGGCCTTTGCCATCAGACCTGTTGTGCGACATGCCTTGCCTGTGACTCTCCCAGACGACCTTGAGCCTTTTTTATTTTTTTTTTTAAGCTCTTCCCCAGCGAGAGTCTTATTTTTAGACTCAGAGGGAGTTTTAATGGCCGCCTTTTTGCTCAGGAAAGTCCCGGTCGCCTCCCATGGCTCACGTCGGAAGGAATGCCAGCAACTGGAGATGCTATCACCCCGTTCCCCGGGGTTGTAAGATGGGGTGCTGGGCCCCCGTCTTTCCATTTAATTTTTAAATCTTTAAAAATATTTTTTTTATTGATTTTCAAAGAGGAAGAGAGAGAGAGAAAAAAAATCCATGATGAGAGAGAATCATGGACCGGCTGCCTCCTGCACGCCCCTCACTGGGGATGGAGCCCGCAACCCGGGCCTACGCCCTGACCGGGAATCGAACCGTGACCTCCTGGTTCCTAGGTCGATGCTCCACCACTGAGCCAGGCTGGCCTTCCTAAGTTATAAAAACATAAAATCATCTTAACAATATTTTATGAGAACTGGACTCCTGGAACCCCGCTGGTAACTAATTACCAGAAGCATACCTGACCCAGGGCTGACGGTGATTATTAAAAGAGGCTTAAAATTCATAACGAAAATATGACATAACCGGCGTTTTTTTATGTGTTGAAATTCGAGACTCTGTCCAGGTTGGAGTTCCCGTCATTTTTTTTTTTTCTTTTCATTTTTCTGTTTTAAAGTAGTTAAAAGAGTCCTCAGGTCACCAATGGGGAGGCGAGTTTTAATTCTCAACATTCCATCCGATTTATAATCCACAATAAACCTCAGGGCTACCAGCTTTCACTAGCTCAGCAAATGAGCCCGTCTACACGGCGGCTGGAACCCGAGCCAAGAAGGGAGTGCAAAAAGGAGTTAAAATGGTCCCTGTTTCATCCCCTTAATTTTCCCCAACCCCCCAGAAATTAGGGGGAGGGACTG
>NW_005880341.1:0-6417 GCF_000147115.1 Myotis lucifugus | reverse complement strand
GCCTCTTTAGTCTCCATTCTGGACAAGTTCCTCAGTCTTTTCTTGACTTTCATGATGGTTACACTTTTGAATATTACAGGCCACAGTTTTGGGGGGTTGAAGCAGAGACCTCCCTCCATTTGTGGATGTCTGGTGTTTTCTTGTGGTTAGATTCAGGCTACGCATTCTTGGCAAAACAATAACAGTTAATGTTATGATATTCTCGTGGCTGGTGGTACATGATTTCAATTTGTCCCATAATGGGTGATATTTACTTGGGTTACTTAATGAATTTAAATTTAATTTTTTGGCTTTTTAAAACATACTTCTTTACATTTTTAAAATAGTTGCTCTAAGAATGCCAATATACATCCTTAATTTACAGTCTCCTAGAAATAATATAGTATCAGTTCATATAAAACATAGACATTTTATAACTGTTTAGGTCCTTTCTGATTCCCTTGTCAGTTATATTGCAGAGCCATATTGTCATTTATGTTATACATGTAGATTATAAAACCCATGAGAATATGCTATACTTTTTGCTTTAAACATTCACTTGTACTTTAAAGACATTAAGGAAAAAAATGTCTTTTATATTTACCATTTCACTGGTTTTTATTACTTCCTAAGAATTAGTTTTCCTCTGATATCATTTCCCCTCAGCCTGAGGAATATTTTTTATTATTATATTTAATCTTTATTGTTTAAAGTATTATACAGGTCCTTCTTTCCCCCCTTAACCTCTTCCAGCCCACTCCTGTCCCTCCCCCGCCCAGGCCCTCACCATCCCATTGTCTGTGTCCACAGGTTATGCATATATGCATACAAGTTCTTTGGTTGATCTCTTCCCATCCACGCTCCCTTGCCTTCCCTCTGAGGTTCAACAGTCTGTTCATGCTTCTAGAATATTTCTTTTTTTTAAAAAAAAATATACTTTATTGATTTTTCACAGAGAGGAAGGGATAGAGAGTTAGAAACATCGATCAGCTGCCTCCTGCACACCTCCTACTGGGGATGTGCCCACAACCAAGGTACATACCCTTGGCCGGAATCAAACCTGGGACCTTTCAATCCACAGGCCGATGCTCTATCCACTGAGCCAAACCCACCTCCTACTGGGGATGTGCCCGCAACCAAGGTACATGCCCTTGGCCGGAATCGAACCTGGGACCTTTCAGTCCACAGGCCGATGCTCTATCCACTGAGCCAAACCGGTCAGGGCTAGAATATTTCTTATAGTAGTGCAAATCTGCCAGTGAGTTTTTTTTCTTAGTTTTTTATCTTTTTAAAAATAAAAGGCTGGTTTACGATATAGAGTGCCTTCTATTTCTTGTAGGGAGAATTACCTAATAACTAAATCAGGATTAGAGGACAAGGGAACGTGTGAATCAAAGCAAGGCCCACCCAAGGCCTAGAATTCCTTTCAAAGCTATGGTAATTTTTCATTTTGTTTTTTTCAAAGAACCAGCTTTTGGTTTTATTAATTTTCTTTATTGTGTTTTCAATTTCATTGGTTTCTGCTAAAATCTTTATGGCTTCTCTCCATTTGCTTGCTTTAGATTTAATTTGCTTTTCCTTTTCTATTTTCTTAACATAGAAATATAGATTATTTTGAAAAAATTTTTAACCTTCTTATTTAATGTATATATTTCTCTTTGAGTGCTGTTAGCTGCATCCCACAAATTGTGATTTGGTGCATTTTCATTTAGTTATAAATATTTTCTAATTTCCCTGGAATCATTGTCTTTGACCTATAAATTATTTAGAAGTGTTTTGTTTAATTCTAAATGTTTGGAGATTTTTAAATGTTAGTGATTTTTAGTCTAATTCCTTCATGATCAGAAAATATACTTTGTATGATTTCAAATCTTTTAAATCTATTAAGGTTTGTTTTCTGGTCTCTCTTGGTGAATATTCCACATACACTTGAAAAAAAGTACTATTCTGTTGCAGTTGGGTTGAGCGTTATATATTGTCATTTAGACTAGCAGGTTGATGATATTTTCAGTTCTTTTATTCCTTGACAATCATCTGTCTACTGGGAGAGTAGTATTAAAGTATCCAGTTATAATCATGGATCTATTTCTTTCAGTCCTGTCAATTTTTCTTCATGCATTTTGAAGATGTTTTTAGGTAAATGCACATTTAAAATTGTGTCTTCGTAGTGGTTTGACCCTTTTATCATTATGTAATGCCCATCTTTATTCCTAGTACATTTCTTTGCTCCAGTTGGTCTGATATTAATAGAGCCACTCCAGCTTTCTTTGATTAGTGTTTGCATAGTAAATCTTTTCCCACCTTTTTCCTTACCTATATCATTATATTTGAAGTGAGTTATTGTGGAGAGTATATAGTTTGGTAATGCTTTTATTTATTCAATTTGTTTGTTTTAATTGGTATGTTTAGACTATTTACATTTAATATATTATTGATATGCTTAAATTTAGGTCTACCATTTTATTATATATTTCCTGGTTTTTCCCTTCATTTTTTTTGTTACTCTGCTTCCCCTTTTGTGCCTTCTTTTGGATCATTTGAATGTATTTCAGTATTCCATTTTAACCTTAGTTTTTTACTATAGTTCTTTGTAGTTTTCTTTAGTATGGCTTCTTTAGATATTATAATAAACATACTTTCCCAGTCTACTTAGAAATTATAGTTCCCATTCAAGAGTGATGATAGCACCATATTTGATCCTTTATTATTTCCCTTTATTTTGTAGTTGTCTTATATATTACACCTACATACATTGAAACTCCCATTACACAATGTTTTCAACTGTCAAACAAATTTTAAAGAACACAAGATGTTCTTTGTTTCCTTCTGGTATCATTTTCCGTCTACTTGAAGAACTTCGTTTAGCAATTCTTTTAGAGCAGGTTTGATGCAATAAGTGTTCTTGCCTTTCTTACTCTGACAGTGTCTTTATCTCGCCTGCATTATTGAAGGATATTTTGCTGAATATATTATTCTGGGTTGACAAGTTTTTTTTAAGTACTTTAAAAATGGTGTGCCACTTCCTTATAAACGTAATGATTTCTAATGAGAAATCAGCAGTCATTTGAATGGTTGTTTCCCTATATGTAATGTGTCATTTTCTCTGGCTGCTTTCAATCTGAGCTTCTGAAATCTGTAGGCTTTGCCCTTCACTAAATTTGGTAAGTTTTCAGCTATTAGTACTTTAAATATTCTTAATACTCTGTACTCTTTTCTATGCTTTTTGGACACCAATGACAAGAACCCAAACTTTTTTATATTGTCCCACAGGCCCCTGTTCATTCTGTGATTGAACCCATGCAGTGAGTTTTTATTCATTATTATATTTTTGTTTTAAAATTTTCACTTATTTCTTTATTATATCTTCTAGTTCTATTCTGAGACTATCTCCCCATTTATTTCAAGTATGTTCACCTTTACTTTGAGCACTTTTATAATAGCTGTTCTAAAGTCTTTGTTAGCTAATGCCAATATTGATGTCGTGTTGGCATTGATCTCGGCTGCCTTTTCATTTCCTGTGCGTTTTTCCTTTTTTTTTTTTTTGTATATTTAGTAATTTTGGACTGTATACTGAGCACTTGAGTTTTAATTTGTGGGAGCCTGAGTCTTATTTAAATTCTATGGAGATTGTTGAGAATTTTGTTTTAGCAGTCATTCAACCTGGATTCAGGCCAAAAGTTCTAACCAGCCTTGTTGGAGTTGTAGTTTCAATGTAATCTGTTTAAAAAAGACCTTTTCAGTTTTATTCAGATCTCGCCCATGTGTGTGCCACCCTGTGGCCAGTTTTGGATTTGGGTCATATTCTAAACTAATTCATTCTCAAAGTCTGTAGGCTATTTAGACTCAGACCCACACTGGGGGTAAGGCTAAGAATCCATAAACAACTTCATGGGCTTGCTTTGCTGATCTCTTCCCTCCTTCAATCTTTCCAGTTCTCTGGGTTCCCCTTTTTTGATCCTTCACCTAAAAAGCTGGGGCTTAACGGACCCCACTCTGCCACACACTTCTGGTGAATGTGTCCTATCTGGGCCGAGCAGTGGGAAGACAGACAGAACACAAGTAATGAGGATTTACCACATCCCCTTGGGACCACCGCTCCTCTGATCATAGAGTATGGTTCCCCTTCCTCAGAATTTGAGCTGCCCGAGGGTTCCCCACTGCTGCTGCTGTTGCTGCTGTTGACACCCGCAGATTGTTTGGGGGCTGGTGCACAACAAAATGTAGAAAAGAAAAATGGAGTATTTCCTGACCTTTTGCTAATCATCAGGAGACTCCTTGCTCACTCTGAGCTGGAAGTAGAGACTTTCTCCTGGAGCTCTGTCTGCACAGACGACCAATTGTGGGTTTTAAGCAGCCTTAAGCCCAACTAGAGGGGATACCAAAGGACAAAAAATGGTCAAACTCACTGGTGACCTGGTGGCATGTTAAATTCCTGGGCTTCTTCAATGTGGCTGCTACTTTTTACCTCTCACATCCCTCAAGTAGCTGGTCCATGCATTCAAATAGCTGGTCTGCATAGGGTTTGTAGATGCAGTCAGTGGGGGAGATAGGGTGGAGTGTGCTGACTCCATGTTACCCAGAACCATAACTTCTAAGGTGGCTTTTGATCAACTGGGTGATGTTTATGTGCTTCAACATTCCAGGACACCAGGGTGCAGGTAGTAGGGAAGGCTGTGTGTATCTGTGGCTAGCAATCTGTGCAGAATCTTTGTATCTTCTTCTTAGTTTTTCTGTGAACATAAAACTGTGCTAAATATAAAATCTATTTTAAAAGAGAAAAAAGAAGCTCTAGGGGAATGCTTCTCAAACTCCAGCGTATGTATTTATCATTAGTGACCCTGATCAAAGTTTGAGAACTAGTGTTGGGACATAACCTGGGTTCCTCAGAAAGCACTGCTAAGGCAGAAGGGTTCTGTGCTGTTAGTGTCGTAGGGAGTAAGGTTATGGAAAAGGAGAATGATGCATGCAGGTCAGGAGAGAGGTAATATGAGGAGGTGTTACGGAGCTGGTTGCTGCTAAGTATGACTAATGGTTAGATTCAGAGGAACCACCCCAGAAGCTATATATAGTGGGTCTCAAGACCGTCCATGATTGATGGGAAACAGAAAGCAGGAAGAATTTGTTCACTGGCTCCTGTCTCCCACTGGTCAGTGGTTCCCCTGATGGGCTTATGTATGAATGATACTTGCGGGGACAAGGGAGCAAAAATAGGAAAGCTCTAAAACAGGAAATGAGAGATGAGGCACAATCAAGTTACACCTACATGTAACTGTCTGGTGCCCACAAGGAGTGGCAGCTGAAACAAGAGATGCTGAGCCTGTGATATTCTGAAATGGCCCATAAAGCATGTCTAAAACAATAGTTGGAGAAGCTAAGAAACCTCGTAGATTAGAAGCTAGGTTTGAGGCATGGAATGACAAAGTATTGCAGTCATATTGTTCACCAGAGGTTTCTTCTGGGCAAGGCTAGGTTCTGGCTGCCTGTATTACCAATGAAATTCCTTGGTCCTGGAGAATTAAGCCATTCAGACATTTCTAGGTGATTTTAACTGAACCATATAAAAGTGCTGTCGCCCTAGCTGGTTTGGCTCAGTGGATAGAGCATCGGACTGCGGACCAAAGGGTCCCAGGTTCGATTCCAGTCAAGGGCACAGGCCTGGGTTGCGGGCTCGATCCCCAGTTGTGGTGTGCAGGAGGCAGCCAATCAATGATTCTCTCTCATCATTGATGTTTCGATCTCTCTCTCCCTCTCCCTTCCTTTCTGAAATCAATAAAAATATATTTAAAAAAAAGTGCTGTCATCAGCCACTTTGGGCCTACAAAATGGCAATGACACGTGGTTCAATTTAATAGAATATGTTAAGACTTTTCACAGGAAACCCTAGGAACTAATAATAGACGTGTTTAGAAAACACTTCAGATAGAAATCAGCAGAACAGGATCTTAGATGGTGAGTGAATATTTAAGACAAGAGTAGCTGAGGTCACTAGTCAAGAAAGGAAGACGAAATGCATCAGCTTCCTCAATAAAGAATTATAATAAATATTGAAATATTCAAAACAGTTGTTGCCCTTGCAAACCAAGCTCATGCACACTTCTTTTAAAATAAATAGTCAAAGCCTAGAAAAATTTTGAGAAAAAGACATTTTTCTAAAAATAACCTAGTCTGAGAAGAGCTTCACATGGTCATGCAGAGCCATGTCAATCCCTAATGTGTTCACTCTCTGCTTCCAGGCTGTGCCCTAGGGTTACTGGGACAAGCACATGTACTAGTAGAGAGCTATCTACTCTTCGGTGACTACGCAGAGTTGAAAGCCGTCTTAAATACTGACTTTTCTGAAAGTTAGCTTAGATCAGACAGAGTTTTATCCAGGGCACCACTGCCCTAACCCCTCCCACTCGATACTATTCTCTGTAAGTAAAAGAAGATAAAGATTTA
>NW_005880340.1:0-6417 GCF_000147115.1 Myotis lucifugus | reverse complement strand
AGTGATACATTACAGGAGCCTCAAATGTTCTTTGCCTGGAAATGACATAAATATTAGATTTCGCTGAAAAATGACATGTACACATGGGAGCCATTAAGAATTCTTGCAAAAGCAAGGAAGCAGAAAGGCCTAACATCCTCTTCATAAAGTCTGGTTTCTGCTGACAGGCCCCAAAGTAAATGCACCTGGATGGATGCTCTCCACCTCTGGGCAGGTTTCAGGAAGCAGCCAGCTGTCTGATGCAGAGATGCAGACGTCTTCCCTCCTCCATGTTAAGTGAGGGCGTGGGTGGAGGAGAGGGAGCCAGATCGGCAGTCAAAGGACCCAGGACCAGACATTGGACATCCTCAGATTTTAGTCAGCGATTTTAAGTTGTGACAGATACAAACCTACCCAAACCAGCTTCTTTCAAGAGAGCAACGTAGGCTAGTGAATTATTTTTTTTGAGGTAAAATTCATAACATAAAATTCACCATTTTCACCATTTGAAAGTGTGCAATCCAGTGGCTTCCAGCTCATTCAGAGTTGTGCAACCATCATCACTATCTAGTTTCAGAACCTTTTTATCCCCCAAAAGAAACCCTGTGCCAATTAAGCAGATGCTTCCCATTCCTCCTCCTCTCCAGCCACTGGCAACCACTGATCTGCTTTCTGTCTCTGTGAATTTGCCTGTTCTGGGAATTTTGTATAAATGGAATCATATAGTATGTGGCCTTTCATGTCTGGCTTACTTCACTTGGCATGATTCATCCATGTTCTACTTCATTCCTTTTCATGGCTGACTAATATTCCGTTGTATACATATACCACATTTTTATTTATCTATTGTCTAGAGGCCCATTGCACAAATTTGTGTGTGGGTGGGGGCCTGGCCGGCCAGGGGGAAGGGATGCAGCAGGTTGGCCGGCTGGCCCTGCCCCCAGTCAGGGTTGGGGGGGAGCGATCAGGGCTGGTCTGGCCTCGGGGAGGGGCCGTAGTATGCGTCATAGTGACCGGTCATTCTGGTTGTTCCGGTTGCTTGGCTTTTATATATATAGATCAGCTGAGGGACTTTAGGGTGGTTCCCCGTTTTGGCTATTATGAGTGGACTACTGACTTCTGCTTTTCCATGAATGTGGGAGAAACACCTGTCTAGGTGGCTCTACACATCCTTTTAGTCCAGGTAGCCCACAGAATCCCTAGGACAGGTGTGGTCATGAGACAGCTGTCTCCTGGACAGAGGACTTGAGACAGACCCTGTGATGTGGGGGTGGGGCAGCTCCTCTAACAGGAGCATGAGGACAGAGCCGGTATGCCTGGCATCTCTGTTACACAGTGATTACGCTTGCCTGTCACTTATCGAATGCCTTCTCAGTGCCTTGTGAGGTAGGTAGCTTTATGCCCATTGTATGAAGGAGCACTTTGATGCCTGGATCTGTTTCCTGAGTGATGCAAGGTGTATCCTACTGGACCTAATAAATATTAGGAGACTTGGCTAGATTGCTCATGAGAAGCCCTTGTAAGTTGTTAAGAGCTACAGCATGCTGTGCGCACCAGTTGGCCATCCCTCCCCAGGCGCATTAATTATTCTTTTCTCCAGGCCTCCACGGTATTTTGTTTACACCTCGATGACTGCCCCTGCAGCATTGCATTCCCTGGAGTGTATTGTTGGCTGGTGTGCAAGCTCCTGGAGGTAAGAAGGGGAGGCAGCCCACCACCCAGCTGGGGTGCCTGACACACAGTAGTCGCTTGATGAATAGGGAGCCAATGAATGAGGAAAGAACTCTTGATCCCTCCCACTGCCAGGGGCAAACACCCATGGGCTTACAGTTTCACTTCTCCACCCAAGGAGTGATGCCACCCATCCAGGCAGAAGTGCCTGATGGTTTTCTCCCAGCCCCTGTGTCCTTTTCCTGTTCACCCCACCCCACCCCCCAGTAGGTCTTCCCCATTTAGCACTCCTAGTGCTTTGGAAACTAAATGGATGGGCTGAAAAGCAGTCTTCCTCAGCAGATAGCAGCAGGGTCCAGGAGGTACTGCAAAGATCCGGAAGCAGGGCTCTCTGGCCCTGGCTTCCCAGCCCTGGCTGCTTCTGGGCATGAGCCTCACCTTCTGCTGTGCCTGCGCCCAAACCTCTCTCACCTCGCAGGAGCGGGAGCACGCCTAGGTGATGGCTACCTGGGGCTCCGAGCCTACCAAACGTGGTTATAGCACATTTATGTGTGGGATTTATCCGATTATCTAATGGGTGGCTCTGAAGTGGTCTCTTCTCCCACGGACGCTCCAGACGCCAGTCTTTTTGCAGTTCCACAGTTTGCTTGTTTTGGCAAAGACATGGAAATGGGTCAGCTGGTTTCTGTCCGGCCTGAGTGGGAAGGATCGAGTGTGTCTCTGCAAAGCTGAACAGGAGGCTATATTTCTGAAAGCGGGTGTTCAGCAGCCAGTGAGCCTGTGGCTTTGCAAGCAGTGCGTTTGGGCCATTACCCCGCACGGGTTCCTACTGTTCAGGCGTTGTCCTGGCCCAGCTCCAGCATGGCTGGGCTGCCTGGTCTTTCCCACGGGCTCTTCTCCCAGAAGGCCCAGCAAGGGTGTGAAATCGACAAGGAGGCAAGGTGAGAATAAACAGCCACAGGCCCTGGGCTTGGGTGTAGGTGCCACGGACACTGCAAGAAGGAGGACCCTGGAAGATAAAGGAAATGGATGGAATACGACAGGAGACTTTCCTGTGTTGTGAAATCTGAGGATGAGGACTCCGAATCTAAGGGATATTGGAGGTGGTACAGTTGAGGCTGTTCTGTCCAATATAATACCCATCAGCCGCTCCTGAGCACTCGAAGGGGGATTAGTCTGAACATAGATGTGCTGGGAATGTAAGATACACACCAGATTTCCTGGACTTAGAACAGAAAAAATAAAACAGAAAATCAATTTGTATGGATTTAATGTTAAAATTAATATTCACATGTTGAAATGATGATATTTTTTGATGTATGAGGTACATCAAACACTTTGAAAAATTAATTTTCAAATGTGGCCTTTTTACTTTTTAAGTGTGGCCACTAGACAACATTCAAGTACATATGTGGTTTATTTCATATTTTTATTGGACAGCTCCGGTTAGAGGTCGAGAGTGTGGGCTCTGGAGACAGACTATGCGGATTTGAACTCTGACTCCACAAATCGTGAACTGTGCGACCTCGGGCAAGTCACTCGACACAGTGGCTTTCAGACCTTCCGCGGAGACCCATGGCGGTTGTTTTATTTTACAACACTACTCATTGTGCACACAAACACATACACACACCACAATAGAATTGATGAAGGAATACTTAACCGAGAGGTTTGCATTCTGATACGTTGTGTTCTGTTTCTTCCCTCTCCTTCTCTCTATTCATTGACAACAACATATATCATGCAACTCCCTGCCGCTGCTGAGCCTCTGAGCTGGGGGTGGTAGGTCTGGCAAGATAGTCCAGAGACCAGGGCACCGCTCACCCAGCAAGGCCGGCTCCGTGTTCTCCATGGACATTGTCCCTCATGCCAACCCTCAAGCCTCAGTTTCTCCATTTGTCAAAAAGAATAGAAGCTTCAGAGGGCTGTTGTGAGGTCTTGAAGTAGTTCAAGCCCATGTGTCTTTCACTGCTCTTAGGAGGCCTGTGCCCTGGCAGGCCCTGGGGAGGACAGGAAAGGGGGCAGATGTCTACTGTCACAGAGCTAGTCATCTGGGGTGTTTTCATGCCCTGCTCTTCTCCCTGTTGGAGAGGGAAGGGTTATGGGGTGGACAGAGCACATGCCACCTGACACTGCACAGATGGGACCCGCAGCAGCACATTAGTCACCCGTACTCACAGCAGGGGGAGGAGGACACTGCACACCATGCAGGGCCATGTGGGGTTGCAGTTATTCCGTGGGCTGGCAAGGACCTGAAACCCACCACTCAGGGATGAACTGTGTCTGGTCCCCTTGGTACAGGGGACCTTATTTGTGTCAGGGGAGCTTGTGGTTAGGTCACTTGAAGCCCTCCCTGTTTTAGATGTCAAGGCAGCACATAATATAGAACCTTAATTTCAGGCCTTCCATCTCACGGTGGGGGAGACGCATGTGACATGAGCCTTTCTAATGCAGTGCGGTTCTGAAGGGGGCATATATCTCCCAGAGCACATCCAACTCCAAGTTCTGGAGGAGCTTGGGGAGAAGATTCCTAGAACTCATGACATCCAGCCTGGGACCTCATAGGATGAGGATGGAAGGTCAGTCAGAGGACAGGGCCTGGGCCACAGAGAGCTTCACCTGAACAAAAGGTGGTGGTCAGAGCCTCCATCTGCCTCCTAAAGTGACCTTGAGAGGGTGTGCCCCACAGCAGCTGCCCTCTGAGTAGCCCATCCCTTTCCCTTCCTGTTTGTCTCCAACTCATTCCACCTTCTACCCGCCCCCCATTCATTCTTCAGGCCACTCTCCCTGGATCAGCGGTTCTCAAAGTGCAATCCCAGACCAGCAACATACGCATCCCCTCGGAGCTTGTCAGAAATGCAAGTTCTAGGGCCTGTTCCAGAGCACGTGATATTCCAGTGTTGAGACCCATGCGACCCCTTTGTACTCAGCTGTTTAGTTAGTGTGGTGGGCAGAGCACAGCCTTTGGTAAGATGGGTTTGGATTCTGAGTTTGGATCCTGTTTCCACCACTTACTGGCTGTATGACCTCGTGTGAGTCACCTAATGTTTCTGAACCTCAGTTTACTCATCTGTAAAATGGATATCACGAAAATAGCAAGCTCCTCAGGTTGTCTTGGGGATGACATGAAATGACGTAGTAAAGGGTTGAGCACAGTGTCTGGCATTTAGTAAGTGCCCAGTAAACATTAGTGATTACAATGGATCTTCCAGGGGTTGAATCTCATCTTCATCATCTATTAGCTAAGAGACCTGAGAAAGTTACCTCTTTGGTGCCTCAGGTTCCTCATCTGTGAAATGAGGATAAGAATTGTAGAAATTAAGAGTTGTTTTAACGAGATGATGACTGCAAAGTGCTGGCAGGAAGGCAGTACACAGTGAAGGTCAGCTGCTACTATTATAATTCACAGTCCTTTAGTGGACACTTCTTCTTGGCCCCCTACCATGTCATCACTTGGAAAGTGCCAGCGGAGGCAGAAAGAAATTGGGTACCACCAGCCCCAAACAGCCCCCACCTCCTTGGGGAAGGACCTCCGGGCCATTCGTTCTTGCCTTTTCCCTTCCCTCCTAATTTGATGTCTCCGTGTCTCCAGAGAGCTCACTCCAGGTCAATCACGACCTTTTCTTACATTCTTAGGCAATAATCTTTTTTGTTGGATTTGCTTTACAGCTCACTGTTCTCCTCCTCTCATTCCCCGCCTCCCCTTCCTCTGGGCACCGGGAGCTTACAGGATTTCATGCATTTTAATTAGGAAAGAAATCCACTGATAAGGTGGGAACATTTGTCTACCTCAGGCAAACCTGAGATGCTTCAGGCCCACAGATCCTTGACTCAGTGTGGGGGAGGCCTCACCCACCCATCTCTGAGCTGCCTCTTTCTCCAGAGAAATGATTTGAACGAAGTTGTCCTGCAACTCTGGGGCTGAATATACGGCGTGAGTCTTCATTATGCAAGGCTCGGGTTCCTTTCTGCATGCTTACTCTGTCATAACCTTACTACCATTAGTATTGCTTTTTAAACTCGCTACTCCTCCCAGAAGGAAAGAGAAGGTGGCTCTCATTTACTGAATGCCTACTATGCACCAAGCATTTGTGCTTGACAAATGCTACGTTACTTGATCTTTACCCAAATGTAAGAGGTAGGTGATGTTAGGCCCATGTTGCAGGTGGAAAGACTGGCACCCAAAGAGGGTGTGGAGAGCAGCACGCACTCTTGGCAAAACTGTGCAGAAAGTGATATTTTTCGGATCTGTGCCTCCCTCTCTGAGCCCGTCACCTCCAGGTTTTGGTTGTTCTACCTCCTATGGCTGCTCAGGGTGGGCCAGTGAGGCCCCATGTTCCCGGGCCAGCTCACCCCAGCAGAGGGTCATATTTTCTTTCCTTTCCAACTTTTATTTTCACGAAAAGTTGCATGTTCTTGATTCCATTCACTCAGCATCAAATCTCTTTCAAAGCTAATCTAATAAGTGAATTCCAGGTAGAGTGATGACAGCTTCATGTGACTGTCTCCCAAATGCTCGGTTCTGTGGTTTTTAAGGTGCAGGGCTGAAGCGATGGGCCTGGGCCACTGGGCCACCATGTGCCAGAATGGGGACACAGTTCTTGCTTTCGGACTTGGAGTGCGGTAGCTTTAATCTGTAGGTGTGGGTACTCTCAGTCGGGTGTTGTGGTTCCCATACAGGAATGGTGCTCTCAGGTAGGCAGGGAGGAAAGGAGGTGGGGGTCCAGGTGTCATTGCACCTGTGTGGTTAACTGCTTGTCCCCCTCT
>NW_005880339.1:0-6418 GCF_000147115.1 Myotis lucifugus | reverse complement strand
TTACCTGAGCCTCAGGTGGCCCTGGGCAGGCTGGGCAGCCACTATCCAAGGCTTGCCTGCGCCTCAGGCCGGCCCTGGGTGGCTGGGGGGCTGAGGGCAGGTCTGGCCGCACCCTGTCCTGCTGCCACCCCGGCTGTGCTGAAAGGACTGTGGGACTCTGGCAGGGCTGAGGGGACTAGGCACCGCCATCTTGTGGCTATGGGCGCTGCCATCTTTGTGATGGTATGGCAGTTAATTTGCATATTCCCTCTTTATTAGACAGGAGGATAAAGTTCTTCATCTTCATGAACTGGTAAAATATTTGAAAGCAAACTAAAATAAGTTAAGAACACATACTGTAAACTCTAGAGTAATCTATAATAATAAAAGCGTAATATGCTAATTAGACCAGACAATCTTCCACAGGAAGCCAGGGCTGCAAGGGATGCCCAAGTCCCGGGTGCTGGAGGGAAGCCAGTGCCAGCAGCCGGGGAAAGGAAGGCCTACTCTTATACAAATTTCATACATTGGACCTCTAGTCGCTAAATAAATCATGAAGAAGCATAGTTAAAAAGCCAATAAAAAGATAAAATGAATCAATTTTTAAAACATTTCATGAATCTAAAGAAGGCAGCAAAAAAAGGAACAAAAAACAAATGTGAACTGCAACAACACAAACAATAATAATATGGTAGACTCAAAACAAATCATGCCAGTAATTTAGTATATGTAAATAAACAAAAAAACTTCAATTAACATATAGAGATGGTCAGATTGGATAAAGAAAAAAGATCCAAGTATATACTGTTTACAAAAGCTATACCTTAATATAATGACAAGAGTAGATTGAAACTAAAAGGATGAAAAATATACCATGCAGCCCTAACCGGTTTGGCTCAGTGGATGGAGCGTTGGCCTGCGGACTGAAGGGTCCCGGGTTCGATTCTGGTCAAGGGCATGTACCTTGGTTGTGGGCACATCCCCGGTAGGGGGTGTGCAAGAGGCAGCTGATCGATGTTTCTCTCTCATCAATGGTTCTAACTCTCTATCTCTCTCTCTTCCTCTCTGTAAAAAATCAATAAAATATATTTTAAAAATATATATATATACCATGCAAATATTAATCAAGGAAATCCAGATTTTCTGATCAATGCAAGATTACAAGAGATACATAATGCCCATTTTCTCTCTATTAATTTTCATAACAGATTTATATTAAAAGGTTTTTAATCAAACAGATGTATTTTTAAAGTTGGATACTTCTTACAAAATATATTCTATATAATATCTGGCATACTAAAATATCTTTTTCTAGTATTATGCTCTTAGACTAAGGAAAATTAAGTTCCAGAAATACCATTAATC
Organism: Myotis lucifugus; assembly: GCF_000147115.1. NCBI lineage: Eukaryota > Metazoa > Chordata > Mammalia > Chiroptera > Vespertilionidae > Myotis > Myotis lucifugus. Next base: position 5,074 of record NW_005880339.1, on the reverse strand, counting down.
TGAAATAGTATAGCTCCCAAATGTTTTGGACATATGATCTTCTATGATATGGAAGAAAGAACAAATAAGGAATGTAACTACAAACTCCATCATAGTTCGGCAAAATGTCTGAATTCCATCATTCTGTGACCATTCTCAGATTCCTATATTAAGGACTGCTTTTCTGCTCAAGCCTAAATGTCAATACTTCACCCAGGGTTCCATCTCTTTGTAACTTAAATAAACTCTCTCCCTGGTCAAATTTATCTAACCCAATGTTATTTATTATCAACATCATTTTGCTAATAATGATCAAATCTTTATATCTTTAGTCAGCTCTTTCTCCTGATTACCATCAAATCTCTATCTTTAGTCCAGATCTTTCTCCTGACACTAAACCTGTATAACCAACTAGACATGTCTAATACTTTGCAACTGTTAAAAGACAGTTAAACCTGGCTGGCATGGCTCAGTGGTTGAGTGTTGGCCTATGAACCTGGAGGTCAAAGTTCAATTCCCGGTCAGGGCACATGCCCGGGTTGCAGGCTTGATTCCCAGTGTGGGGCGTGCAGGAGGCAGCCGATCAATGATTCTCTCATCATTGATGTTTCTACTCTTTCTCCCTCCCCCTTTCTCTCTGAAATCAATACAAATCCTATATAATAAAAACCTACTATGCTAAGTGTCTGGTTGTCCAGTTGGCCATTCAACCAATCAAAGTGTAATATGCTAATGATATGCTAAGGCAGCTCAACCACTCACTATGACATGCACTGACCACCAGGGGGCAGATGCTCCAACCAGTAAGTTAGCTTGCTGCTGGGGTCTGGCCAATCAGGACTGAGCCAGACAGGCCGGACACACCCTGGAGCCCTCCTGCGGTTCCTCCCTGGCTGGCCTACCTCCTGCATCCCTTCCCTGGTCTCGATTAAGCACTGGTGGGGTCTCTCAGCCTGGCCAGCGCCCTCTTGCAATCCCTGAGTGCACGAATTTTGTGCTCCGGGCCTCTAGTATACATATATTTTTAAAAAGACAGTTAAGACAAAGATTTGTAAAATATTTTATACCTAAGCACTCTTCAATTCAGCAGTCTCTATAATACAAGAATTATTTTGCATTATTAAAATTTGCATAAGTATGAAATTTTTAAGGCACTTGAAAAATATATAACACAAGACACAGCATTACTCCTACATCCAGACAATAATGAAGTCCAATAGCTTCTCCCTCCTCAAAATTGCTTCATCTGTCTCCTCCTCTACACACCCCATGGCCCAGGGTCAAGGTCCTTAAAAATCCTGCCATAACCTACATCCAGCATGCTCGAACCTGTATTTCTACCTCCAGCACCTTTCCTCCTTCATCTACCTACTTCTGAATCAGCCTTCCTGAAGCCCAGGTGAAAACATGTGACTTCCCTGTATTAACACCTTCGAAGGCTGCCACTGCCTTCATATAAAGTTAACATGTCTTACAGCTGAATATTTGAGATCATATTTGAGTTGGGGCCATTCTACCACACTCAGACCTCATTTCTCAAAATTATTCACTCAGCTGGATATAACTCTTTCCTCAGAAATTCCATACCATTTGTCTGAATATCTCATGCAACATTTCTCATAAGTATAACATATTCCCTTATAGCAGGGGTCCTCAAACTACGGCCCGCGGACCACATGCAAATACAAATATTGTATTTGTTCCCGTTTTGTTTTTTTACTTCAAAATAAGATATGTGCAGTGTGCATAGGAATTCGTTCATAGTTTTTTTTAAAACTATAGTCCAGCCCTCCAACGGTCTGAGGGGCAGTGAACTGGCCCCCTGTTTAAAAAGTTTGAGGACCCCTGCCTTATAGTATCAGTATTTATGTGGACCGCCTCTTTTTTGTTATTTTAGTAAAGAGCCCCATCTATAACTCAAAGATCTATTTGTGGTGCTTTAGACACAGAATTCACTCAGTTAATATTTTAATTAAACAAAATTAGAACCAGTTTTTTGAACATATATCATGCCCAGAACTGTATCAAATATTTTCCAAATGTTACCTTGACTTTCATAATACATTGTAAGTGCTATTTTCAAATAAGTTTACACTGCAAAACACATCAAAATTTATAAAATGTTTTTATTTATAGTGACACTTGTTCATCAAAATAACATTATGAGGTTAGTATTATTCCAGCTGTTTAGGTAGGAAGAGCTGAGCCTCTTTATCCTTCAAGGGCACACAATGAACAAAGAAGCAGTCACATGAAGCCACTCCTGATTCCCAGTCCAGGGTTCATTCCTACTGTTAATGTTGCTCGAGACAGAAACCGGCGTCGTAGACACATATTTGCACCCATTTAATAAGACATTTCTTGATTATACATCAATGAAGATATACAAACATTTGTATGTCGGCATATCTAGACTGCCCTCTTATTCAGTGATCTCAGTGTCTTTTCAAGACTACTCAAGCTTCTCTCCCCTTGGCTAGTACCTGTCAAGTATTCTTTACGTGATTATACCAGCATAATTTATGGAACCCCAATTTAATTAAAATTGAAATCATTTAACCCCCCCTAACTCCTAGAAATTCCAGAAAGGCAAGGTGACAAAATCAGTATAGCCACTTAAATATTATGGAGAGAATATTTTCATCAACAGTGTTATATAATAATAAAAAATTCCAACCACTCAAACTTCAGTGAGAACCTAGTTATAAAAGACGTCTCTAATTATAATGAACAAGCTGTTCAGAACATTCCCAGAAGGGTCCAATTAGTTTCTCTGAGCTGATGAAACTGCTTTTCTGTACCTGGGTCCCCTGCAGGTCCCCATGTTTGTTGTACCCAGTCCAGGGCCTGATTCCCTCAGGAAGGGTTAGGATTCACCTGCCAGGTGAGGATTTTCATCTCTTACTCAGAGGGTTATTTTTCTGCCAATACAGGGTACATTAGCATCAGTCTGCAGATCTGTTTTTTGAACTAGTCTCTAAATTAAAACAGGAAAACAATTCAAAACAAATGTTGAATGTGGGTTCATCAGTTGTAACAAATGTACCACTCTGGCAGAGGATGACGATAATGGAGGAGGCTGTGCATGTGGGGGCACATGGGAAATCTGTATCTTCCTCTCAATTTTGCTGTGAACCTAAAACTGCTCTGAAAAATAACATCTACCAAAAAAATGTTACACCCCTCCCCCCCAAAATAAGATGCCCGTGATAAGAAACATCCTTCTTGGAAATTCTTAAGTAGAAGCATATATTTAAATAAAATGTCCATATTGCTAAATCTTCTTCTCTTTAAAAAATGACCATCTATTTTTATCAATTTTGAACCATCAAATCAATTTTCCAGCATACCACATTTTTTTAAACTATTGGCATTCTGGTTTAATTTCCTCTTAATTGTACTATGTGGGCTGCTTTTTTAAAATCAGTTAATCCTAAGCTTAACTTTATTCCAAAGTAATTATTTACAGTAGCTACTTTATCTTATAGAAAAACTGAACAGGACTTGAGTCATTTTTAAGGCATTCATAAGTGAAGCCTACATGAGCTTCCGTAATGCTATGCTAAGAGAACAATATGACCCCCATTAAGTTAAAAAATAACCCATTAACCCAGGAGAATTCTTCGGAGAAATTACAGGAATACCACTAACCAAGCATTAAAAAATAAGTTTTTTAATTGTCTCTCTTCTTTTGTATTCCTTCTTAACGCACTAGCTATGTTTACTTTTCACCATTGTCATTTTGTTTGTTTTGTTTTCCCAAACAGGATTTGGGTTACCAAACCAACCGAGGCAATGGAATGTAAAATTTCCACTAAAGATGCAGAGCCGCTGGAAGTGTCTACATAACAACGCAAGATGAAAGTTAGCAATGTTGAGTATGCAGGGGCAGTCCATGTGGGTGGAATGCAGCTTCCACCTGCATTTAAATAAGTCATTTGGTCCCCAGGACTCCCACGGAAGAATGTGCCAACTGTACATGATCTACATCCAGTCCTTCATAAATACCAAGAACACTATTAACCCAGTAACTGATAGCAAGGAAGTGCCACTAACATTTTTAGCAACTATTAGTTTTTCACCCACATTGCACTGGCTCTGTGCCCCATGCTGAGGACTCAGTACTGAAGAGGGCAGACAGGGATCTCTACTCTCACTGAGCTTATGTATGGGGTGGAATGTGGGCATGAGAGACAGTAAAGGAGTGAAGGAATGAATAAATGGCATAGCATTATTCACTGGTACTGGACTGGGAGGCAGCTTTAAGCCCTAGAATAAGGGTGGGCAAGCCCTGGCACGCGTGCCAAACATGGCACGCCAGTAACTTTTGCTGGCACGAGAAACCCTCTCTTATAATCTTCCATTTACAATTTTTTTCTTAATATCGACTTTTTTATTTTTCAGATAAATTGTGTGTAGGCACATCTTAGATAAATAAATAATTTTACATAACAAGTTATCTTAAAGACCATAGACATGGATTGACGAGAGAGGAAAAGAGCAATCTCTATGCCTCTGCCTTAACTCTCCCTGCCTTCCTAGATCCGACCAGTGTTTTGTTTTCATCCACATACGCTTGTGAATCTTTGTTCTCAGTGATGAATTTTGTTAAGTCTCATAATAGGAGTAGCCTGACGGATGAAAGTAGTAGCTCGTGCATATCTCTGAAGGTCATGAAATATAAACCTGATGTAAAATCTCTGTCATCAGTGATGCAGCAGCAAAAATCCTACTGATAATATCAAACGGAGTCATAAAGTTTTCTGTCGGACTATCAGTGTACATGTATACATTAAAAAATAAATGTATTTTTCATCATCAAATACTGTGTTTTTGTCGCTCAAATGAATTTTATTATTTCTTCAAGGTTCTTCACATACCTACACCTTAAGAGATATCAAGTAGGCGTAACATGTTCTCAAAAAATTAGGGTTGGCATGCAAAATTTTGAGTCAGCCTTCCCGGCACCAGCTTCCCTCTGGCACCCGGGACCCAGGTCTCCCTTGCAGCCCCAGCTTCATCCTGAAGGTCATCTGGAAGGATGTCCTGGTCTAATTAGTATATTATGCTTTTATTATTATAGATGTTAGGAGAA
>NW_005880338.1:0-6419 GCF_000147115.1 Myotis lucifugus | reverse complement strand
ACAGGCCTGATACCTAGGGACCAGACCATGTCAGAAAACCTTGAGCTTCTCCTCAGGGAGGTCTACCAGTACTCCAAGAGATGGCCACACACACACACACACACACACACACACTTATTTGAGTCCCATGAGTGTGTATTCCTTCACAAACTCTGATTATTGATCAGCATTCAACATGTGTGATTCCATACTGGTTATATACTTGTTTGGCCAACCTATTCCTGTGAATAAAAAAAGAAGCTTCCCATACCTGCTTCTAGCACTTACAGGTTCCAGTGCCCATCCACAGTACCAGGCCGCATTCTCTCTGGCTCTACCTGAGACTCAGATCTAGGGGCACCTCGGGGGCGGAGGGGAGATGAGCTCCTAGGTTCAGAACAGAGGAGTTTCCTTCATCTCACTTTAGGCTGAGCCAGTTCTGCAGTCTGGCTCCTCATTTCTAAAACAACGACTCGTGCCTTTTCCTCAGTTCAAGTTATTGGGTTCTTTCTTATCTTCTGTGCCTTCAGAGAAGAATCAAAATTTGCTTGACACTGGGGTTCTGCTTTGTTTTTATCAATCTTTCGAGGGCGTCCGTGTCTCCTGACCTTTCCTTTGGGCTAAGCAAGACCCACTTGTTGCAGACCTTCCAGAGGTAGCTGCCAAATGCCTGCTGTCAAATTCCCTCTCACCTGCCAAAGTGCCACCTGCAGACCCCAGGCCTTCCTGTTTCAGGCAGCCCATCTGCTCATCAGCCCCTTTCCTGCTCCCAATCTCTGTCCATCCCTGCTGCCCCTCTCACCTGTGATGGGCCTCCCATAGAGACCCTCTGGTTTCTGGGATCCTTGAGGCTCTGTATGAGTCTCTTGTTTGTGTTTTTAAAATTTATTTTATTATTGACTAGGGGCCCAGTGCACAAAATTTGTGTATGGGGCGAGGGTGTCCCTCAGCCTGACCTGCATCCTCTCCAATCTGGTAACCCTCAGGGGATGTCCTACTGATGGCTTAGGCCCACTCCCCATGGTTCTCTGCTCTCTGCAGGGCCTGCCTGCTCCACACTGCCGTGACTGCCAAGCAGGCTGTGCTGGGTGCTGCCTGTGGGCCACACTTGCCTGCTCCCTGGTCACCGTGGTGACGGCCAAGCGGGCCATGCTGGGAGCTGCCTCCTACCTGCTGTCAGTCTCCACAGAGGCGATGAGGTTAATTTGCATACTCACTCTGATTGGCTGGTGAGCGTAGTGGAGGGACAGTTAATTTACATGTTTCTCTTTTATTATATAGGAAGGATAGTATTACAGGTGTCTCCCATTTTCTCCCCTTTTGCCTGCCTCCACCCAACCCCTGACCCACCCCAGGCTTTCCCCATGTTTCTATGTCCATGGGTTATACATATATGCATATATGTTCTTTGGTTAATCTTTTCCTGTCTCCTCCCTCCCAATATCCCTCCCCCTCTCCCCCCTACCCCCAGATCTGTTATTCTGTTCCATGCATCCATACTTCTGGACCTATTTTGTTCATTAGTTTATTTTGTTCTTTAGAAACCACTTATAAATGAGATTGTGTGATATTTATCTTTCTCTAACTGGCTTATTTTGATTAGCATATTAGTCTCCAGGTCTAACCATGAAGTCTCAAAAGGTAAAAGATCCTTCTTTTTTATAGCTGCATAGTTTCCATTGTGTAAATGTACCACATCTTTTTTATCCATTCACCTACTGATGGGCACTTGGGCTGTTTCCAGATTTAAGCTATTGTAAATAATGCTACTATGATTATAGGGGTGCATATATTCATTCTGATTGGTGTTCCAGGATTCTTAGGATATACTCCCAGAAGTGGGATTGCTGGGTCAAACTGCAGTTCCATTTTTAATTTTTTGAGGAACCTCCATACTGTTTTCCACAGTGACTGTACCAGTTGGCATTCTCACCAACAGTGTACTAGGGTTCCCTTTTCTTCACATCCTCACCAGCACTTATTTGTTGATTTAATGATGGTAGCCATTCTGGAAGGTATGAGGTGATACCTAATTGTAGCTTTAATTTGCATCTTTCTTTGATGATTAGTGATTTGGGGCATTTTTTTCATGTTTCTATTGGCCATTTGTATATCCTTTTTAGAGAAATGTCTATTCAAGGTCCTTTACCCATTTTTTAAATGGATTGTTTATCTTTGTGGTGTTGACGTGTATGAGTTCTTTGCATACTTTGAAAATTAAACCCTTATCAGATTTATCATTAGTGAATATGTTTTCTCATACAGTAGGTTCCCTTTTCATTTTGTTGATGGTTTCTTTTGCTGTGCAAAAGCTTTTCAGTTTGATGTAGTCCCATTTGTGAATGTTTTCCTTTGTTTCCCTTACCTTAGGTGATGTATCCGTGAAAATACTATTATGTGAGATGTCTGAGATTTTACTGCTTATGTTTCCTTCTAGGATTTTTATGGTTTCATGACTTACATTTAAGTCTTTTTTCATTTTGAGTTTATCCTTGTGTATGGTGTAAGTTGGTGGTTTAGTTTCATATTTTTGCATATGCCTGTCCAATTTTCCCAGCACCATTTATTAAAAAGATTCTTTGCCAAATATTAATTTGGCCATATAGGCATGGATCAATTTCTGGGGTCTCTGTTCTGTTACATTTGTCTATATGCCTGTTCTTGTACCACAACCAGGCTGTTTTGATTACAATGGCTTTGTAGTATCCAGTATTATGATCCCTCCAACTTTGTTCTTCTTTCTCAGAGTCTGTCTTGTTTTGAACTAAGTTCTCACATTTAGTGAGTCTGGGAAGAGAGGTGGTCATTAGCATAGCAAGCATTCAGTGTGTGCCATCGTTTTCAATAACCATGCTGAGCTGTTGTACCTGGCCAGGCTCCAAGACCCCCTGAAAAGATGCATATGGGATGAGGACAGATGAAATCAAAATGATCTATCTGCTCTGAGGCTCCTTTCTCCCCTCTAGTATCTATGAACTTTCAGAAAAAGAAAACCTGCCTTCCTGGATGCTGAGAATATGCGGAGAAAAGACGAGCTGTGTGGCTGTCTGGTATGCCCCCCTTCAATCAACACAGTTATTTCTCCTCCAGCTAATGAGGTCAAAGTTGTAATTGAGTGAAAGTTTGTTCTGCTTACCACACAACAGCCAATTAGTCAAGTGACAAGGAATTGGGGCAAGGAAAGGAACTTTATTCAGAAATCCAGCAAGCCTAGAAGATGGCAAACTAGCATCCTAAAAAAACCACCTTGAGAAAGAAGGAATTCAGGCTTCTTTTATGTCAGGGTGAGGGGGTTCGAGGTCAGAGGTGATTGATGACTGCAGACATCTGAATGTCAGCAAGGTCCAAGGGGGATGTTGAAACTTCAAACAATGGTTGCTGTGGTCTCAGCAAGAGGTTCCTGCAAATATCTTGTTAAACAATAATTAATTTTGTACATTTCTTCCTTATCTCCTTGGCAAGGTAGTTTCAAGCAGGGAGATTGTTTCAGTAATTTCTAGGTTATAGGTTAGATTCTTTCAATGATTAGCATATCTACGCCCAGGACTAAGCAGAAGTTGCTGACTGACATTCCAGGTTCCAGCAAGATGGAATCAGAAAGACTGATTATTTTATTCTACTACAGTGTTATGGCTCCAAAAAGAAATACTAGTTGAAAGCAAGAAATCAAAAAGAGCTTTTTTTTTTTTAATCGAAGGACTTTTATCTTCTGGTTTGAAATGGAGAAAGCCTATTTTACAAAATATGCAATGTCATGAGCTGTTCTTTACGTGAATGCTGGGGTAGAAAGGAAAGGGCCAAAGTTTGAGTGAGAGGGAAAAACAGATTATCTTTCATCAGTACTCAGGAAACAAAGACACTTTTTCAGTAGAAAATAAGTAGAGGTCTCTGCTGAGGTTGTGCCATTGGCAAGAAGTGTTTCTAAAGTCCTTCTCTTGGGCCATCAGGAAGAACACAATCTGCAGGCGTCTTTTCAACAGGCTCCTGAAATCTCACATCTGTAGCCTCAGAATCATGGACCATATCTCTAAATCCTAATACATGTGCAGGAAATGCCATTTTGTAATGATGGTTGTCACCTCATGGGCTTTTTTATACTCTTGAAACTTCTGATCACATATTTTTATACTGTGATTCAGTCTCTGCTCCTACATTCCTTTACTTTGGAAAGGTGAATTTCTAGCCTCTGAGCCAGTTCTTCTCAACCTAGGATTTCAGAAGCTATCTCATGAGGTTCATTTACGGCAAAGATCCGGTTCCTGCTGTGATGCTAATAAGCAGGCCAATTTCCTTACCTTTTAATAAAGTCATCAGCAGAAACAAGTGGGCCTCAAAGGAGAGTGCAGAGAGGCATTTATCCTCAGTGGGACAAGGGCTGTCTCTTCATAATTGACAGTAAATAGAACGAATGTCTAATTAAGAGGTTGACACAGCTTTAAATATACCCCCTTGCTTGGGAATCTAATGCCTTGAATCCTAGTTTAGCAGGGCTCTGATTGGGTACATTTCCTGATCCAACCCATCAATGGCAGGATGTGCTGGACCTAGAAAGGCTGAGACCTCAAAGTTCAGGATGGAAGAAAGTGAGATGGACAAGAGGAGAGTCTTGAGCGTGTCTGGCAGTGAGTTCCAGGCAGTGGTGTAAGCTGACAAGAGTGGGGCGGGGATGGAGAGGCTGGGCAGCCAGGTAACAGGCTGGATTTTAGTTCCCAAAAGGATAGGTAGGAGCAAGAACCTTCCCCATATTTCAGAGACTATGACAAAGATCATTACTAGATAAGCAGAAGATAGTCACAAAGAAGGGGCGGGGAGGGGGAGCAAAAGCCTGGCTTCAGGAGCTACAGAACAAGATCAAGGGCAGAAGGCATAGCACATGCTCACTATCTACCACACCGGACACACACACTCTGATCAGTGATCAAGGTGAGTGACCCACCCACATAACAGCTCTAAGCTGTGCTTTCTCTCTAGCCCACAGCACAGCCCTAGTTCAGACCGTCTCCACCCCTGGCTTGAATCACTGGAATGAAGCCTGCTCGCTCACTCTCCCTCTAGAGAGGCCTCCTCTCTAATGCAGTCTCTCCCTGGCAGCCTAGAGGAGATTTTTAAAATGCAAGTCATTTTGCTGCTGTAAATCCTTCAATAGCTCCACGTTGCCCCGAGGTGTAAACCCAACTCCATCATGCTCCCCTCCCTCCCCCCGTCCTGTTGCACCTCTCTTCACCACCTTAGTATCTTTCTTCAGTCAGAGTTAACTCTTAGAACCTTGGAAGCTTTGCTTTCTTTCTTGCTCACAAGACTACATATGCCTAGAGTGGACCTTTTCAATTGCAGCCCTTGGTATGGTTAATCTCTACTTCAGCTTTAGATCTAAATTTAGCCTGCCCTTCCTCCAGGAAGCCTTCTCTGATCTCCCAATCAGAAATAGTGAAATAAGTTAGCTTGAAATGCAGGCAGACAGGGCAGGGGGCCAGTGGAAAACAAAGGCAGGTGGAACATAGGCAGGGGCAGGCACGGCCGTTTGAGCAGCCTAACCACAGGAACCAACCAAGCAGGAATAATAAAATGTGTCTGGGCTCAAAGTGGGAGGCATGGGAAACCAAAGGAGGGCCTGCAACAATAAGGTGGACTGACACATAGAAACAGAGAAGGTTCAGCATCGGAACAGAGAAAGAACACAGAAACAGGAAAAGTTCAGGTCTGTTGCTGGGCAAGAACAATGAGGGACTCAATCAGGTAGCTACACAGGTAGACACAGAGCAGGCTTGTAGCAAATATATACCCCTGGACTATAAAGCTTCAATGGGCAGCCCATTATTGAGCCCCCCTCCCCATGAGGGGAGTCTGAATCTGCTTGTAATAAATTTTCCACACTTTTGCTTAAATCTTCTGGTCCGTGGAGCTCATTCTTCAGTGTCACGAGACACGACCCCGGGAAAACACCTCAGCTCACCGTATGGTTATCAATAGGTGCCCCTACTTTTTGTCTTTAGATCATCCTGTACAACTCCTGCCCCAGTACTGATCACATTCTATTGCAATTCTGTTAAGTTTCTTCCGTATGGTCTTGCTACTCAAAGTGTGGTCCATTGTGGGGAGCCGGCACGGCCATGGCATACTCAGCCCCAGGACGCCTTATGTGCCATGCCAGCTCAGCCTGGTTCAGTGACCCTGAGTGGGGGCGATGAAAGGCTTAGAAATGACAGACATGAGAACGAAAGCTGGGTCTCGGTGGGATGCTGCCCCTCTGATGAGGAGACAATGCCCACAAGCTGTGTCTTTATTTTATAGCAGATGCCACGAGGCAAAGTAGGGGCGTGATCAAGATGTTTACAACATTCTTGTTGGTTTCAACCCTACTCAACTACATGCACCTGAACTCTATCACTCAGGCACGTGGGGCCACGTGTTCGGGCCACAGGTTCAAGCTTACAGCTATA
>NW_005880337.1:0-6419 GCF_000147115.1 Myotis lucifugus | reverse complement strand
GGGCTGGGCGAGCATCTCTCGGAAAGGCTCACCCTCCAGCACGGCCAGGAGCCCGCGGAGCCAGAGGCCCTTGGGGGGCCCTCTGCCTCCCCTGGGGCCTGGCTTTTACCTGAGCCTCTTCCCTGAAACTCTAGCCATTCTTTTAACCCGCCCTGAAGCCCTCTCCATGCACTGGGCCAAATGAAACAATAAAGCTTTTTGCAGCAAAAGAAAGAAAGAAAGAGAAAGAAAGAACACAAAGCATTTCACTTTTCCTACGAATTAATTACTTTTTAATGTATCTTCTATTATTCCTTAGACCCCAGTATCTCTCTAACAGGAAACATTCTCAGGGAGTCAGCTATCACCTCTCTTAAGATGACTCCCAGCCCTTCACATCCATCTTTGATAGCTCTCCTTGGCTGTGATCAGAGCTGAGGTCAGGTATCTAAGTCTGTGTGTGTGTGTGTGTGTGTGTGTGTGTGTGTGTGTGTGTTTTGGGGGGGGGGGGGCTTTCTCCCCACCCTTCCAATACAACCTGTTTAAAATTGAATCCTTAGTATTCCTCATACAGTCTTCTTTTCAAAGTCCGCCTTCTCTCCTATCAATAGTGCTAAGTGTCTTCCCAGTCACCTACTCTTTCCCCCATAGCCTATCAGTTGTCTAGTCCTCTAGAGCTACCACTGGAATGTCTTCAAGCCCCACACCTTCTCCAGAGCCTGAAGATCTAGGTCATCTCCACCCAGATCTTCAGGACCTGTCATCAACAGTTGCTTCCACATTGGGTCATCTGGTCTTAGGTTCTTTTCACTCGAGAGAAAGCCTCTGAAACCAAGCTCTGACCAAGTCACTGCACTTTAGAAAATTCCAATTGTTCACAGAACCTAGGAATCAAAATCCATTCAGCCCGATATCAGAGGCCTCCTGATCCCCAGCTCCTCCTTCTGCTCTCCTTTGCCTGTTCTATGTTCAGGCTAATGAAACCATTGGCCATGTGGTCTTCATGCCTTCTCCCTCTACACGCTTTCCTTAAGGGAGCCTATTCATCCTGCAGGCGTTTGAGGTCATTTCTATGCTAAGGACTTCGAGCTTCAGCACTATCTTATCTCCTAAGCTCTAGAGTTGTGAATCCAACTGTCTGTTGGAATCGCCTCTCAGATGTGTCCCAGGCAGTTAGAACTCAACAAAGCTCAAAGTTACTTCATCATCAACTGTCTCAGATGGCTACCTCTTAGTAAACAGTAACACCAGCAGATGAATGGGTTAGAAAACTGTGGTACATCTACACAATGAAATACTATGCTGCTGTAAAAAAGAAGGAACTCTTACCATTTGCAACAGCATGGATGGAACTGGAGAGCATTATGCTAAGTGAAATAAGCCAGTCAATGAAAGAAAAATACCACATGATCTCACTCATTTATGGATAATAAAGACCATTATAAATTGATGAACAAAAATAGATACAGAGGCAGAGCAGCATTGAAGAGACTGTCAAACTACAGCGGGAAGGCTGGGGAGGGTTGGGGGGCGGGAGGGAGGGTAAGAGATCAACCAAAGGACTTGTATGCATGCATATAAGCATAACCAATGGACACAAGACACTGTGGGTAGGGGAGGTTGGGGGAATGTCAAGGGGGGGGGGAGGAGACATATGTAATACTCTTTGTAATACTTTAAGCAATAAAAAAATTTTTTTTTAAAAGTAACACCATTCACCAACTTGCTCATACCATATCCCTAACATCAAGTCAATTATTGACTCCTCATTTCTTCTAGGGTCCTCATACCTCCTATCTCTACTGCCTCCACTCTGGTCAGGCACCCCCTCCAGCTCAGCTTTAAAACATCCCAACCCAGAACTCAGTTTAAGATTCATCATCTTGCTTCCCCAGAGAGAATGGATAATTATCCACTTTGAGACCCCACGGTACGTTGCACATATTTCTGTGGGTTTTTGTTTTTGTTTTTACATAGCAGGGTTGTGTATTTATTTGTAGGAACCACCTCATACAGAGGCACTGAAAAAAATGCTTGTTAAATGAAAAAAATGAGCAATCAATACTAGCACGAGGGACCAAAACTAACTTTTCTCTTTTCTAGTTAGGATGATGCAGAATCAATGCCTTTGTTAACTAATACAGGCTTAAAAATAATGATTGATAGTGTTTGCAACAAAATTTAACCCATTTTCAGTTTCAGTACAATTTACTATGCATACTAATATATTTAAGCTTTTAGAAAACAGCTTACTTTTATACTAACTTTCCTTGTTTGCAAACATTCTTATGTTGTGCCTGTGGATGACAGTGGCATAAATATGAAAATTGCATCATTTATTCAATGGTATTTTTTTTAAAAAACCTAGTTGTACTTCAGCTGATACAATATGTTGAGTTCTTGTTGATCAGAATGTACTGAATGCTTTTTTTAAAAACCCTGAACGTTTATCCTTTTTAGCTGTTTTATTTTTTTATATTTTTCTAGCACAGAAATTATGCTACCATTGCTCTGAGGTTAACAGTAAATAAGTCCATTCAGGTTCACTGAAAATTTTCAATAAAGATAGCACAAAAGATTTGAAGGAGATAATAGTTTCTCTTCACGTCCTCTCAGGAAGTAAGTAATAAGTGATACTTGACCCCACTTCTTATACCTCTAATTTGAAAGAGAAAAGAGGGGAAATAAACGTGTGGATGGCAATAGACTCAAAACATCATTACAAGTTGATATCATCTTGAATGTGCAATAGTGAATATGTTGGACTTTATGGCATGTGTTCACAGAGTGAATTTTCAAAATGAACTAGAATTTGATGGACTAACTGCTCTATTCAAAGAAAAGTCAGATGACAAAAAATAATAAATCTATCTACAAAGAACTGATGAATTCATATTCATCAGTTCTATAAGAATCTAATGCCAAACTTCCGACCCATTCTCTTTGCCAATCTAATATCTAACAATTTCTAAACTAGGGAGAAATAATTGTGCTTATTTTTTTCAAAAACAATGATTTGGATCTCAGAGTAGACACAGAAGAAAAGTCAAGCAAAACTATGGATATATCCTATAGACTTTCTTTTCTGCATACGTACATATAATAAAACATTGAAGCAAAATAAAAGAATAGAGCCTTTCTATTCTCAAAAAGATAAAGGACACATGAATTAGGTGGAAGAAAGTTATATTTCTTTGTAAATCTCCTGTATATCAAGTTCTAAATTCTGCCATTGTGTATGCTGATCTTTCACCAAAATCCTACATATTTTTCTATAGAAAATCATGTCAAGGATGCTCATTTTATGCAAATGCATATGACTTGTAATTCTCTATATTGAGTGCCTCCACTATTGCCAAACAACAATAGTTAAGATATTTAACAAAATCATAAATAAAAATATTTTTCCATTTCTGAGAATAAGTAATTTAAATATTTATAGATTTAACCAAATTTTTTTCTTTGAAATCGTTAGTGAATCCTCAAGAAGGAAACATATTCATCCATTGCCTTTTTACTAGCAAAATCCAAACATTTCAGAATAAATCTTAGGTTTTCTTTATTTTGAAAAAGAATATTGAAGAACCAATACAGAAGAACAATTCAGAAATTATATAACATCTTTCCAGTAACATTTTAATTAAAGATGCTATTGCTTTGCTCTCTACCTTGATTATAAACCATTTACAGCACAATGGAAATAACTTGTTATTTAGAAATTAATATTTTATCCAAACTCTTAACACATCTCTATCTTTGTGTTATTGATATAATTATGTTTTAGATCATATGGAAAGCACTGGGGAAAACAACAAACAAAATCCAGTCCCGACTCCAAACGGGAGTTTAAAGTCTAGTTGATGGACTCACAAATTTAATTCATAAGCTTGATTATTCCTCAGTATTGATATAAGCAAACAAGCAACACAAAAACTCACACATTTGTTGAAGGGTAGGGATTATATAAATCGATTGATTACATTTTATTAGGAGTTGCTTTTGTATGCACTTATTAGACATGCCTATAATGGATTAGCCAAATGCACGTTTATTTTAGCATAAGAAGGCTCTTGAATGTCATCAGTGTTCCAGGATTCCCTTATGTTTCTGCTACTATGTCATCTCTACTATGTGACTTTCATCTCTGAGTTCATTTCAGGGTTATAAAGATGTCACTCCACATCCAAGATCACATATGTATTCCAGACAAGAAGAAAAAGAAAACACCAGAAAGACAGGGCAGAGACTATATCAAGAGAACAAAGCGTTCGCAGAAATCTCCAGCACAATTTTGATTTGCTTTCATTGGCCAGAACCATACTTCATTTTCACTCCTAAATGCAGGGGCTCCAAAGCTAGGAATAGTGCGACACTCAGCAAAACCAGGGTTCTATTTATAAGAAAGAAGGGACTGTAGATATTGGTCAGATTGCTGGAAGTGCCTGCCATTAAAATTCGCTATGTGAATAGCTTAACTTCCCAACTTCTACATTCTCCCATAAACTTAGAATCCCTTAGAATCTCAGTATATTCGGTCCTGCTCTGGGCTTGAACTTGAAAGAGCCTACTCTGGCCCTCCTGTGCCATGCCTTTTTCTAAGGGAGAAGCGTTTACCGGACCAAGAGGAGATGTCTACACAGAAGCCATATCCTCACCCCTGCCAAACATGCCCTTGACACTCGCCAAGGAATGACCTGCCCAAATGGCTGAGGAGTCTCTTCAATGGCCTGGGTAGACCTTGTCCTTGGGTCTATCCTTCTGAAGTCTGAATTCACTGCTGGCATAAATGCCCTTATGCCCAAGGGATGACAAGGGACAGTGTTTACAAAGGGTATGGACAAAACTTGGACATATAAGCAGGGTTTTTACAAGTGTGCATACAAAGATTCTCATAGGGTAGGAAAGAGCCAAAGGTGAGGACTAAAGGGGCAATACATTGACCTTGGGATGTGGACAGTGAGGAGTCAAAGAATTCTAAATTCAAACAGGTTTTCCAGTCATTACAAAAATGTATTTGTCAAGACAGCAGGATAGGGCATGTTTTATTGAATGCTGTAGTAGCCAATTTATCACTTACATTTAAACCTATGATATGCAGGCCTCCATCTTTACCTCTGCCCTCAGCCACGCAACTATTAGGGGTGAGACAGGGCCAAAAGTCTATGGGCTCTGAGAGAATGAGTACTTATCTATTAACTAGCATTGGTTTAGCATACTTCCACACTTTGAGAAGTTAGACATTGATAGCACTGACTAGTATAGACATACTCCTAAATATTTAAATAATAGAACCAATAACCTTATCTACTCTAATATGTTAAGTCCTGCTAAATGTGCTTATTGACTGGTTATCTTTTCTCAATTCTTAGTATCTTGTGGAGAAAGAATATGCTCCCTTAAATTAAAAATTGAACCTAGCATATTGAGTAGTTTAACATGGTTTATTTAATTAATATCCAAAAGAGATTATGATGATGATAATAAAAGATTCCATCTTGAACATCTATCATTCATTTAATCAACAAATATGATTATCCATAATTGTCAATAAAATAATAAAAACATTTAAAAATATTTTTTTATTTTTTTAATTTCTTATATTGAGTGTTTCTCCTCTTTATTGAACTTATTGGGGTGATACTGGTTAACAAAATGCTACTTACACTCTAATTGTAATTATATGACAGCTATAGATATAGAAAAAAATTAATGGAAAAATAGCAAATTGCTACAAGTAGTTATGCCCAAAGGATAACTTCATGTATATTTTGTCAATTCTCCAAAATGGTTTAATGTAATCATATTGCTTTCATAAAAGAAAAATAAATTATTATCATATCAATACTATATTGCATCTTTGAAAACAAAACTTTACATAACTCTACAAATTGGTTGGCCAAGCTTTGAACGGAAGTATTTATAATACAATTAAATTAAAAAGGGCTTTACTTTTAGAAAGGATTTGCATGCATAGGAAAGTGGAGTGAAACTGTGAGCTAATTACCAGGTAAATTCAATTAACGTAGTCACCTAATCTAAATTATTCAGGCTCATTGTAGCTCCAAGAAAGCAAGGTCACCCTGCCCAGGACCAACCATGTGAAAACATGTTTAGTAAACCCTGTCAATGCAAATAAACAAAACTGATCATTTTCTTTCTATTCTAACTGCTTTCTTTTTATGTGTGGGTGTATGAAGCATTAGAGAATTCCTCAAAATGTTTATTTTCAAGGAAAACAGACTGAGAAAACCATTCCTACATCTATTGATTCTTATACATGTAACCCAGCTACAACTGAATAGTCTCAAAATTATCTGCCATAGGCCATGGTGACTGAAATTATAGGGCAATGAAATTGGAGACAAAAAATATTCTTTTCCTCCAGTTTGGGGTTTAAACTATGAGGTAAGAAAATGCATAAGCCAGTACTTCTTTGCAGT
>NW_005880336.1:0-6419 GCF_000147115.1 Myotis lucifugus | reverse complement strand
GGATAAAAAGTAAAATGATGGACACATACTTAGGTGGGTACAGGAACAATTAACATGATAAATGAAAGAATCTGCGGCATCTGTCCTGGGCCCAGCACACCTGGCTGTGCCCCAGGGGCTCCATAAAAAGGGAAATCACAAGTTACCCAGACATCCCAAGGATATGTTATCATAGATGCAAAAAGACCTATGGGCTCAGTTGACCTTATCAGTGAAGATACTGGCCTAGGACGTAACTGCCTACCATAACTGCTTTTAGTTAAAGTTTAATTTCAGACCATCCTTTGTGGTTACCTTAGGTCTCTGAGTCTGCAAAACTGCTATGCAGGCCTCCCCTGAGCTTGTCAGGTCAGCATGTGGCCCCTTTCGTCCACAAGGATAATAATGAAAAATAAATCACATAAGGAAGCAATAACATTTTCATGTTTCCTGTGTGTTTAAAGTACCTTAACCTAACTCATAAAATGTCACCTTTCTCCAAGTGAAGGTCGTAGTTGGTACAGTAAGGCTGCTTCTTCCAGGAGTTTGAAGTTGTTGATCTTGCCCTGGGAGAGAAAAGGCCTAGGACAGAGTTTTTTGGGGGAATAAAAACTTTGAAACAGAAGAAGTAAGAGCTGGCCAAGGAAGATGGAAAGAAGTCAGGAAGATCCATGGGAAATGTAGGAACCATGGGGTTGCAGGGGAGGGGGGTAGTGGTTTGTGGGCGGTTGTGTAATGTGATCTTAGTCAAGAAGGCAGAGGGCAAAGTTTAGAGGAATTTCAAAAGGAAGCAGGTAATCCATGCTGTGGAAAAGTTAATGGAGATAAGGACTAAGATGTATCCTTTATATTCTTGGTTAGTTAACGCAAGTTGCTATAACAAATAAATCCCCAAGTGACACTGTTTTTCACAGCAAAAATTTGCTTCTCAATCACAGGATAGTTCAAATGAATGTTCTTGGTTGGCAGGTAGCTTCCCTTAAGGTGATTCAGAGACTAAATTTCTTCCTTCTTTTGGCCCCATCCTACCATAGGTCACAGAATCCTCTGCACTTAGTGAGTTTGGAAAAAGGGATAAGAGGAGGTACTACTGTTTTTTAAGCTCCTTAACTTAGAAATTACTCTCATCACTTCGGCTCACATTCCCTTGGAAGAGAACACAAGGCCCCATGTCTGTATAAGGGAGCCAGAAAATGTAGTCCATGGATGCACAGCTACTATGGAAGGAGGCACAAATAATAATGGGTAGTAACCAGTCTTCCAGGGTGGTGCAGAAATCTGCAATGAGGTCATTTTCATTTCAGAAGTATTCCTTGGTCATCTAGAAAAGTAGGGCTACATAACATATTATGTATGTTCTCACGCAAAGTTATAATTTATTAGAAGAGATAAGGTTGTATATGAATTATGGTAATTCAAAGCTATTTCTAAATTTATTCATGTAAATTTTGTGATAGAAAATTAGATAAGAATGGTTAAAAGCATGTCCCTGTATTGGCTAAACCAGTAAAAATGTAGACTCTTTTCACTGATGTATCTTATCTTCCTATTTTCAGTTGACAAGCGTAAGTCACCCCCTCTTTCCAGATTAAAGTCTATTGCCAACTGGATTGAACCACTTGCATATGAATTTATCTTGGTATACAATCTAGCCCATAAAAAATCTAGTGCAGTTTATGAAACTAAAATCCTACATTCTTGATTTATTTTGTTTTCTATTTTTTAATCTATTCTTAAGCATATTGCAGTTTCAGTATTGGATAAACAATTTGTGCCCAGCTTAGAATGTTCTATAAATGGAATTATTTCAGCAGAGGTTGGGGTGGAGGAAGAGCCAGGGGAGTGTTACATTTTTTATAAGTTGTTGAGTTAAGAATTAAATGTTAGAAGAGAATATGTCTGAACAAGGCTTAAAGCAAAATGACTAGACTTTACTGTTTCTACTGCAACTGAAGTAGATGAACATTATATAAATCAAGAGTTGGCACATTTTTTTAAAGGGCAGGGTAGTATTTTAGGATTTGGAGGAAACGTACTGTGTTTGCCACAACTGCTCAGTTTTGTTGTCATTATAGCATGTCAGTTCAAAGGGGAAGAAACTTGCAATTCTACTCATGTGTAGTACTCTTTGAAGGCTTTCCTGCTCAATTAGTCAATTAATAGCCACCAGATGGAGAAGGCCATTTCTTCATGCCTATATGTATTGGCACGTGTGTGAGAGTGACAGTGAGAGACAGTGGATCAGACCTCCCCATGTCCTTTTCAGATGCCAGGAGCTCAGTCGCCGTGGGCAATAGACCATTAGATACTTAGACAATCTTCTGCCTGGCTTCATGCTTGACGCTTCTGATCAGACACAGCGTTTCATTTCCAATATCACACATGACAGAATAAAATGCAGAATGTGTTGCTGCAAATGTCAATAGGTCCAGGGAAGAAAAGACAGCTCTGCCTCTGTGTTTAGGTTAATGACAGTGGAAAATAAATGCCCATTTCTAGTTCCTTGGTCTTGTTTAAGTTTTATACATTTGATATCTGTTTGTTATCATCTACACGTAGCCAGGGATTATTGCCTAGGCTGCAAAGAGAGAAAAAATAGAGATATAGAAACTATTCTGGTAATGGCTTACCAGCTTAATTGTTAAGCCACAATATTAAAAGTGAGCTGCTAACATCATGTGCATTCATAGTTTCATTTGACAATTGTCCACTTGAAATAAAAGATTGATAACTTGCCACAACAGTAGGTCTTCAGCCATCTATTTCAACATTCTTCTAGTCTATAATTATTAATTAATAATCATTTCTGAGACAAAAGTTTCTAGACATGATTTTATTTTTTTTCTATTGAAAGATCATATTGTTTTGGGACTTTGAATGCTAGAAAACAATACATTCATTTCTTGCTTTTCATAAGCTCAGAAATTTTATTTGCCTTCTTACCTACAGGAAGAGTACCAGTGTATTTCTCCCAATAATCTGCCCAGGAAATTCAACATATTTTGCAATCTGTATTTGAGAGAAACTACAAAATTTTAGAGAGCACAGATAAAAAAAAACAAAAAAAAACAAAGGAAACTAAACAAATGCAATCACTGACACAAAGCCAGAATTATTAATGCATTATTGCATTGCTTCATGAATCTCCCCAACTCCCACCCGCATCAATACCCCACAAACTCTAGACTTTGTTTTGTATCATATTTGAATTTTCTCTTTGTAGAAAAAGCAGAGAATGTGAGGGTATGCCCACAATAGAGGGAGAGTTTGAAACATCAATGATGAGAGAGATTCATTGAAAAACTGCCTCCTGCATGCCCCCTACTGGGGATCAAGCCCACAACCCAGGCATGTGCCCTGACCAGGAATGGAACCAACCATGACCTCCTGGTTCAAAGGTAGATGCTCAAACACTGAGCCACACCAGCTGGGCGAGGGACACTGCTTTCTGCTTAGCCTGTTGCCCGTGTCTTCATTGGAGCTCTAATTATGAAGAGCACACTTTTCTAGTTTGATAGAGCAAATCTCTTCTTAATCAGCCCTGAGGGCTACAAAAGACGTATATTTACCTTCTACAACATTCAGGAACTGGTTAACAGCTGGAAAGAATATGTGTACCTGAAATGTTCTAAATACCCACGGTGAATAGGACCTACTTAGAAGTCCTTTTTTTTCATATATACTATATTTTTACCTAATTCAATGCAGAATCATGAGCACTTACAAAACTATGCATACAAATAGGCTGTTTTGTACTTTGCTGGTTCTATTTTTCTTGTTGTTTTTCCTCTCATTTTCATTACCTTTTAAAGTTTATCAACCTGCCTTCCCCACCATTTCCTTCCATTTTTTTAAATTTCTTTTTTGTCTTATTTATTCTTTCTTATTCTTCTTTGCACTTTATGCCTGAGTCCTAAGAAGAATGGCTTCTGATTTAGACATGACTGTAAGAAGGGGCCCCTTTTGAGAGCTAGTGCATCCGTCATTGAAATGACAAAATGATAATAAAAGAGAGAGAGGCTGCTGACCTCTGTGGCCAGAAGTTCTCACTTCTCCCAATGGTGTGGTTCATTGAAATAGCTCCACAACCTCATCAGGTTTATCTTTATAAGATTTCTAGCCTTAATATCTTTTTTTTTTACCCATGAAACGATCAAGTTTCTTTTAATTCCCACTGGTTCTCCCATTTCCTCCAGTGTTTCCAAGCAGTGGAAATCCTATAAATCAGTAGAATATTCTGGCAGTTTTGCATGCCATCAGCTAAATGTAATGCTTTTGAAATGCAAGCACAATTCTTTTTAAGTAGGCATTTAATTTTAGTGGAATTTGCATTTGACAGTCCCAATTCATGTGTTTCAGCATCCCAGTGAAATAGCTCTCTTTGAATTCTAATGGACTGAATATAGTGAAATTAACCTTTTGCCATAGAAACACACTATACGAGGCAAGCGCTTTCACACTGTTTTGAATCACTTTTATGTAGTAATAACAGAGTGAATGCCATTAATTTAGTTCAGAGTGATGAAAGTGGTTATGAAAGGAGAGTGTAAACACCAGGCTTCCTTAATTACTCAAAGTGAGGCACAGGGGGTTAGTAAGGACATTGACCTGGCACTCCAGTTCATCACTGCATTTTTTTTCACTATTAGTGGTGATAGGTCAGATATCTGCAAAATACCTAAGCCTAACAAAGTGCTGGTGGAGAATGTTGGAAATGTCTCATTATGGTTATTATTAGCTTGTATTTTTGAGCTTATTTATTAATCAATTCAAACAGTCGTTATCAGTAAAGTTAACCATCAGCAGAGTACAAGTTTTTTATAGAGTTCCCCATTTTGCTTTGAAATAGAGAAAACTTGTATAGGAATACAAGGTTTAGATTTTAAATATTTAATATTTCTCTTGGACAATAGGAATGCTATTGGCCCTGGCCGGGTAGCTCAGTTGGTTGGAGTGTTGTCCTGATATGGGTTGTGTATTTGATCCCTGGCCAGGGTACATACAAGAAACAACTAATGAGGGAAGAAATAAGTGGTTACAACAAATTGTTGTTCCTCTATTTTTCTCCCTCCCTCTCTCTAAATACAGCTACTAAACAATGCCATGAGTCAACTATTAACTGTGTACAAAACCCAACTCATTAAAAAATATATTTTGTGTGTGTATATATATAAATATATATATATATATTATATAAAATATATATAATTTTACCAAAGCTCTAGAATGTTTAAAGTTCATTTTAAAAATCTTGATTAATTCATTTTTAAATATATATATTTTTATTGACTTCAGAGAGGAAGGGAGAGAGCGAGATAGAAACATCAATGATGAGAGAATCATTGATTGACTGTCTCCTGAACACCCCCCTCTGGAGATAGAACCCACAACCCAGGCATGTGCCCTGACCAGACAAGGGAACTGTACTTCCTGGTCCATAAGTTGACGCTCAACCACTGAGCTACGCTGGCCGGGCTTGATTAATTCTTTTTAAAAAATATTTTCTGTACCCCTTAGGGTTGCATGTTTTACTAAAATGGTTTTTAAAGATCTTTGATCTATATCCTATGCCATTATTATGACTTTCTTTTCTGGCAATTGGCCATTAGCAATTCCTGTGTAAAAATAAGGTTGTATCTATTGCTGAATAAACTGCAGACACCATCTTATTGTAATGAAATTCCTTCAACATTACTTTCTCTACTTCTTGAGATGCATTGATACACAATGAACCTCCAGGTTAAAAGTTTTTCTAAAAGGAAGGGTTTCATTGAGCCCATGCTAGCCAGGAAAAGGACCAGGTCCTGGGGCCTACAGTTTTAACCAGCAGCTGGAGGGCTGTGTGGGAAAGACAAACATGACTGCTGTCCTGGGATTGAGGTACATTTGATGCAGTGAGTTTGGAGAAAAAAAGGCATAAGTTGTCTTGAAAGAATTTACACTGGCTGCCGATAAAGGAGGCTGGAGGAGGGGAAGCAGGGCTTCTTCTGGGACAGGTGCAGAGTTCATAAGGAAGAAGGGTTTGCTTTGTCTGTGTGGTGGTGGTGACAGTTCGGAAAGTGCATGTCTGAGCAGGATGCAGGGGCCTCTGGGGTGGTGGCCGCTACTCTCTCCACATAATGATGGGAACAGACACCTGGAGGGGAACCCAGGGCTTCGGTACACGTTCAGGAATGTGAGCTGTCTTGGTGGTTTCCTCAGTGCCTCTGTCAACTGCTTCCCCACCCTTGTCTCTTCTTCCACCCTCTGGCCTGCTCTCATTTAACTGAGGACATCTCAGATTTTTACTCTTGTCAATGAAAAGGAAGGAAAATGGTTTTTAAAGGGTAAATGACATTTTACTGCTCAAATTCTCATAGGATAGGGTGGCTGGGATCTACCTCCACAGCTCACTGAACCATAGATCGCAGGGCCCATCCCAGACGTCTGTTTTCCTAACC
>NW_005880335.1:0-6419 GCF_000147115.1 Myotis lucifugus | reverse complement strand
CCCCTTCCTCATCCTCTTCCTCCTCCACCCTCCACCTCCTGCCTGCCCACCCTCCCTCCACACCCATCACCCCTCCCCTCTTGATTTGGCAAGATAGGGAGGAGGGAGATCTGATAATTTGGGTTACTGTGTAGGTGGCCTCTTTCATTTATTCAAAACAAAGCTGAGCCGTCTGCTGCTACCACGGCCGCCACCATCACCCTTTGGCTGGCCCGGGGCTCTGGGGGTGCGCTAACTGTGCACTGAAGGAGCTCCTGCACATATCTGCGGGGCTGCTCCAATGCTAGGATTTTGTTAACCAGAGCAGCAGGGCAGGGGTGGGGTAGAGGGAGATGCCAGATATTGGGAGCTATGACCACAGGCACTAGAGGGTTGCCTCTGAGGCTGGGGGCTGGGCCACAGGGAGGCTGCAAGGACAGTTGACATGTGTAGAGCATGGCAGGGAGGCCCTGAGGAGGTACACTGCCCAGAGGCCAAGAGGCCCAGAGAGGCGGGGGGTGGGGGGTGGGGGAGGAAGGGCTGCTGCCACCTTTGTCTGGTTAATTTGCATAATCACTCCTGATTGGCTGTGAGATGTAGTGAAGTGACGGTCAATTTACACATTTCTCTCTTATTCGATAATATATTCATTTACTAAGAAGATTCCAGTTAATGTTTAGTCTACTTCAGAGAAATTATGTGATAGCTATTATAGAAATGATGAAAATAAAGATTTACAGCAACTATACTAGTTTTTACCAATGGATCTATGTCTTCATTTAACATAATTCACACAATTATAAAACATATAGAGAGACAATGAACATGAGGGAAAGAACATGAGCTTTCAGGCTATAGGAACTGTGTTTAAATACTGTTCTGCATACTTAGCTGTGTGACTCCAGAAAATCACCTGAGTTATCTGAATCTTGGCTGCCTTATCTAGAAAATGGTTTACCTTAAGATCTACCTTATAGGAGTGCTATGAGATTAAATGAGATACATTATGCAAAGCCTTCACAAATCACTGCCATATGGTAGTGCTCAGTAAATAACTATTTTTATGTACTGTTTCTATGTGGAAGATAAAAATGTGATCCAGATGCAGATTCTTCCCTAAACTACTGTGTCTTGGAAAAGGAGAGAGAGTAGACTGTCTTGAAAATTCAAAGGAAGAGGAAATGACATCCTGTAGGGAGATTTAGGGAGAATCTTATGGAGAGGTATCACTGGAGCTGGACTATGAAAAATATAGGCTCTGAACATGTGAAAATGAAGATAGATATGTTTTGTGGAGGATGTTGAAGAGCAGGCAGGATGGCGGTTGAAGCTAGTTAGTTATCTGGTTAAGTTGGTTGGAGACTGGAGGCATTAAGGGAAGAAGTGAAGATATATCTGAAAATATGACAATGTACAACATACGAACCCATTTATAGCAGAGCTTCTATTTAAATGGACAAAATAAACTCTCTCAACTCTTGGGGCCATTAAGTATAGTATACATACTTTAGGAATTTTACAGACATTCAATTCCCTAGGTAGTAACACATTTTAGTAAAACACAGACCGAGTTTGAATCCCAACTACTACCTATTAGCTGTGCATATTTAGATAAGTTATTTAATCTTTCTGATTTTCAGTTCCATTCAATTTTAATGGACATGACAGGACTATTATAAAATTAATAGAACAACAAAAGTATACAAATGATTTATTAGAGTGCTTGGCATTGGAAGAATTCAGCCAATATTAATTGTACTTCCCCATTCACCAGACTATTCTGACAGTGCCTCCCAATACTCCTCGTCCTAGCTACGAAACACATTTTGGAGATAATTATACCTATGTTCCTATTGTTCATGCTCTGAGGAGTTTTAAATAGGAGATATCTCCTTGTACATTGTTGGCCAAAGTATTTCCAGCAGTTGAGTAAGAGCACAAATTACCCACAGGGATGCAATGATTGGCACTGAAGTCCATGAGGGGAGAGGATTCCTGGCCTATCTCTAGGATCAGAGAGGACTGCTTTTGTTTGTAATCCCAACTGGACCAGGATGCCCAATGGAAGTGAGAGCTGCTATTAAATGAAAGACTAGAATAAAGATACAAGATGAAGATATATTTTAAAAGATTATCAATAGAGAGGAACCTTTCATCTTTGTATGTGACAAAGCTCATGTAGATTCAGTGAGATTCGGGGAGAAATGTTAGAACGATACATTGTGATCACAGTTAACATGGATATCAGGCAACAAAACTGCATGAGGGTCATAATGAAATACAGATATAGTGAAAAGTGATGGTCAAAACATCAAAGAGCCAGCTGACTCCATAGGTTTATGTCAAGAATCTTGATGTCAGTTTCAGATACTGTGGTGTCAGCAGAGTGGGATGCAGAGGGAAAGGAGGGTCGGGGAAGGTGGAAAGGGCAAAAGGGATATACATGGTGGCAGAAAGAGACTTGACTTTGGGTGGTGAGCGCACAATGCAGTATGCAGATGAATTTTTTTGTACACTTGAAACCTGTGTGGTTTTATTAACCAATGTTACCCCAATAAGTTCAATAAAAATCCTCAATGTCAGTTCAGGACACCTCAGCGCCAGCAGGGTGGAATGCAGAGCATAGAGCTTAAAGTCATCCTGTAATCTTCCATTTTGTCCACTTGAAATATTCTGTGAAATCTACATGACTTGCCTGAGCTCTGTAACTAGATATTTTTGGGCAGTGGGGTAGGAAAGAGAAGTGGTTGAATGTAAGTTTCAATAACAGAGGATCCCTAAGTTTCTTAGTCACTGTTTGGTCATATACCTCATCACCTTTAATCTTCACAGCAATAAACTTTCAATAGTGGTTATCACAGTTTTTTTCTAAAAAGGAAACTGAGGCACAGAGAGAATAAGGTGACACTGATGAGGTAGTGGTCAAATTTGAATGTGATTTGAATGTAGGTCTCTTTGACTCCAACATTCACTGTGCAATATTTCACTGAAGGATACTAAGTGGGGAAATGTAAAGCAGTAATATTATTTTTATATCTGTTTATATGTAATATGATCTATTATGTATTTAGTATTATCTATTATTTATTTACACATATTTATGTATTTATAAATATGCATTTATATATATAAAATTTAACTTTTGTAAGAAGAATTTAACCAAGTATTTCTCTCTAGGCTACAGAACACAGTGGTTCTGGGGAAGATTCTACCTTAGCCAGGTGACCACATTCTTGAATTCTATACTTGATCACAACTCTTACATAGCTCCCCTTAGTTCTCATGATTTTAAATTTAGCCTAGCCTTCTTAGAGCTCCACTCAGCATTATATAGATTTGGATCTACAGTGTATGTGAAACCTTGCCCAACTGTCCAGTCTAATGTTATACAGTGAAGCCATAGAATTAATGCTCCCCCTGGGAACTGGGTGGCATCACTCTAGGGATGGCTATGTGTATATACTTGATTTCTGTGCTCAAACATGAAGGTATGCAAAAGTAAACACTGCATTCATTTATAAAGTTTTATGATACCCGTGTTGTCTGAATATTGGGGAAGGTATAGACTTTTGTTTACTTAACATTCTGGAATTGTTAATTTTAGAATTTTTAAATTAAAAATAATGTTCTTTAACACATAGGCTTTTTTAAAAGTGTCACTTTTATAGGTAGGCTTGGTTTTAAATAGAGTCTTATTTATTAGGATCAATATAAGACATTGAGATATAAAGGAAACATTACTAAATCAACATAAAGTCTCCAAATCTACCCTATAATGCAAGTGTGAATATAGCATAAGTCTATGTTTTATTAGGCAAACTGGAGGCATACTTTCCCCTTCATTCACTTTCTAATCTCCTTCCATCATCCCCACAACTGCAACCAGTTCTATAATCACCATAATGCCCTGGATTAGAAATCAAGGCTAATAATAATAATAGTAATAATAACAACGAATCTGAATGCAGTTTATTTTGTGTCCAGCTCTTTTCCAAGTGTTTTACATCAATTATTTCATTTAATCTGAATAATAACCTATGGTATAGGCATAGATAATGAAACGGGTACAGAGAGGTTACATAACTCATCCAAAGTCAAACAGCAAGTAAGTGGTGAACCCAGAGTTATCATACTCCAACATCGCTGCTCTTAACCAAGATGCTATCCTGCTTCTGGATTTGCCACTTACTTTCTACAGGTTGTAGGGGAAATTACGAACTATCAGCTCAAATTCTCAATTTGTGAAATGGGCCTAACAACATTTCTCTGCTCATTTTGTATGATCTCATAGGAACTAAATGAGAAACAAAAGCATCTGTGCAGTACTAGACAGCTATAAGGGCTTACTAATACTATTACAAATTCACAGCAAGGCCTCACGTAATTGGCTTTGAAATCTCTGGCTATCACATTTATTTCAGCTGTTTCACTCTGCTTTTATCCCCTGTCTCAAGATGATAAATGAGGCTTTAGAAGAAGATTAGGGGAGGGGAAAAAGAACATAAAACAAAATATGGGGCTCCAGTGGATCAGTTGACAGTACTTCCATTAGGATGCAGTCTCCATGAGGAGAAGACTTACACTGTTCTACTTCAAGGTCAACATAATTTAAAAACATCTAGGATGAGGGTTGATATTTACATGTTTCCCCAGAGGCACATACACTGGCAGGGACTGCTAAGTTCTTTCACTGAGCATTTAAGATGTTCATAAGGCATTAAGGACTGAACACTTGCCTGAAACTGCACCTGGACGCCTCCCTTCTTCCTGGGAAAAGGTGATGGCCTACCCTGAATAGGCTGTAAATGTTGCTGCGAAGAGGTAATGATAGAAAACTTTAGTTCTATCGGTATGGGCCCAAACCTCCAAAAAACCAAAGACTAATTTAAAGCACAGAGAAGATTTGAGAAATCTTAAAGCTAATAATGCTACCCTATGCATTGCAGCAAAAAGAGCCAGACTTTGGAGTTAGTTTGAATCCTGTTCCTGTTATGTACCAGCTGTGTGACCTTTAATACCATGGTCAACAATACGGATCCTGGAGCCAGTCTGACTTTGAGATCTCAGCTTTGCTAATTACTAGATCCCAACTGCCTAATCAGCGTCTCACGTGATTTTCAACCCCTTTCATATGATGGCACACATAAACTAATTACTAAAGTTCTGCAGCACACCAAAAAATATATTATGTTTTGCTGTTATGACAAAAAATAATAGCTATAAATTTGGTTCATTCATACTGGATGGCTATTGTTGAATAATAACCTATGGTATAGGCATAGATAATGAAACAGGTACAGAGAGGTTACATAACTCTGTCATTTCTTGCTCTGTTTCTGTTGATTAATTTTTCTCTTGATTATGAACATTTTCCTATGGGAGGAAAGGTTGGGGACAAACATCAGATTTTGTTTTTAGAAATGTTAAATGTATGATGCTTATAAGGCAACTAATTGATGTGTTGATTAGGCAGTGAGGATAAAGGCATTTATCTTAAAGAAATATATAATCAAGAGATGGGGGTCAGAAAGATTCTACAAGTATTACCTGTAATAAAAAATCCTAGAAACAACTAAATGTCCATCAGTAGGAATGCAGTTAAGTAAGTTATGGTTCCTCTGTATTATACAGCTACTAAAAATATTTTTGAAAACTATTTAAGAACATGAGAAAATGCTCAAATTATAATGTTATAATTATAATGTTAAATTAAAAAAGAAAAAAAACCACTATATATAATATGATCCAATTTTTATAAACTTATACAGAAAAAATAAAATATAACAAATATTAATAATGATTATTTTTATGTGGTAAGAGTAATTTTTATTAATTGTTCTTCATGTTTTTGTTATTTTATAACTTTTCTACAAATATTATTATTTTACAATTAGGAAAAATAATAAAATAAGATATAAATTATTAGAAAAAATTTAAGAGGAGTATAAGTTAATAAAAAGGCACAAAATAGATATAAATATTGAAAAGGTTGTCTGGGGAAAGTGTGTGATAGCAGTATTTTTAAAAAGATTTTTACTCAGATATAGCTTGCTTCATAACCTAGATTAGTCAAATGACCTAGAAGCAATAAATGAATAATTCAACCCAAAACTTATGTAATTACAAGTCTATAATATGTAAGAATATAAGTCTTTGGTAGATGATGGTAAAAGGGGGATAAATTGTGATGAAAGAAGATTTAACTTGAGGTGGTGAACACCCAATAAAATATACAGATGATGTATTACAGAACTGAACACTTGAAACCTATATAAATGTATTAACCAGTGTAACCCCAATAAAGTCAATAAAAATACATAAAAGAATATAAGTCCTTGGAATGTAATAATTATATCCTACAATGTCTTTATATTTTGTGAAGGCAATCATTAATATTAATAGGGTAGCCTCACTCACAGCAGTTAATAATATAGGAGACA
>NW_005880334.1:0-6419 GCF_000147115.1 Myotis lucifugus | reverse complement strand
CAGTAGTTTATTTGTAAATATGTTTTAATCATGCCATAGTCATTTCTTTATGTGCACGCTATAATTTAAGGACATACATTTCTATAATAACTATAATTTAATATTTGTATGGTATACACTAAAATTATAGTCTAGAGAGCAGTGTAAATCGGTGTTTTTTCCCCCAGAGGGATCATATACTTAATGTTGATAAATTACTATGTATTAATAAAAATTTTAAAAAAGGAAAATTTAACCCCAACTGAGAACTAAGATTAAGGCATAGGTAAACACTGATACTCAGCACCTCCCACAGCCACATCAAAATTAGAACTAAAATACAGAACAATCATCATTCAGAAACACCTGAAATCTGGCTGAATGGAAGTCCTACAACTAGATAAGTAAAGAAGAAAGTACGTCAAGACTGGTCGGAGGGGCAGAGGCACAGGAACGGGCTGGTCCAACACCCATGTGTGGCCTGTTTTTCAATCAAGAGGAATACCTTGGCTGCAGAGGCCTCCTGTGAGAAACAAAGGGTCCCACCAGTGTTCCAGAGCTGGGAAGAAAAGTCCCCATAACTTCAGGCTATAAAAACCAGTGGGTCCATTAAGGGGACATATGTAATACTTTCATACATTACATAGCAGAATCAAGTCAAAGATTTGAAATACGAAGAAGCAAAAAACACCCAACTGGAAAAGCAAAATGAAAAAAGAATCCAAAAATACGAAGATAGTGTAAGGAGCCTCTGGGACAGCTTCAAGCGTACCAACATCCGAATTATAGGGGTGCCAGAAGATGAGAGAGAGCAAGATATTGAAAACCTATTTGAAGAAATAATGACAGAAAACTTCCCCTACCTGGTGAAAGGAATAGACTTCCAAGTCCAGGAAGCGCAGAGAACCCCAAACAAAAGGAACCCAAAGAGGACCACACCAAGACACATCATAATTAAAATGCCAAGAGCAAAAGACAAAGAGAGAATCCTAAAAGCAGCAAGAGAAAGAAAATCAGTTACCTACAAGAGAGTACCCATACGACTGTCAGCTGATTTCTCAACAGAAACTTTGCAGGCCAGAAGGGAGTGGCAAGAAATATTCAAAGTGATGAATACCAAGAACCTACAACCAAGACTACTTTATCCAGCAAAGCTAT
Organism: Myotis lucifugus; assembly: GCF_000147115.1. Classification (NCBI taxonomy): domain Eukaryota; kingdom Metazoa; phylum Chordata; class Mammalia; order Chiroptera; family Vespertilionidae; genus Myotis; species Myotis lucifugus. The sequence goes on along the minus strand of NW_005880334.1, from coordinate 5,282 downwards.
CATTCAGAATTGAAGGTCAGATAAAGAGCTTCACAGATAAGAAAAAGCTAAAGGAGTTCATCACCATCAAACCAGTATTATATGAAATGCTGAAAGGTATCCTTTAAGAAGAGGAAGAAGAAGAAAAAGGTAAAGATACAAATTATGAACAACAAATACACATCTATCAACAAGTGAATCTAAAAATCAAGTGAATAAATAATCTGATGAACAGTATGAACTGGTGATTGTAATAGAATCAGGGACATAGAATGGGAATGGACTGACTATTCTTGGGGCGGGGAAAAGGGGTGTGGGGGTGAGTGAAGAGATTAGACAATAATCGTGCACCTATGGATGAGGACAGTGGGTGGGGAGTGAGGGCGGAGGGTGGGGTGGGAACTGGGTGGAGGGGAGTTATGGTGGGAAAAAAGAGTAACTAATGTAATAATCTGAACAATAAAGATTTAATTAAAAAAAACACAAACAAACAAAAAAAAGGGGACATATGTAATACTTTCAACAATAAAGAATTTAAAAAAAACAACAGTGAGGATTGTGGCTGAGTGACATGGAGGCTGCTGGAGCCCCAGGCAGTTCTTACATGGTCCTACTTCCTCTGAGCTCCAGCGCCAAGCAGTAGCTTTGGGGGACCCAGACACATATGGGAGGAACTGGATTGTCTGGCATCCCGGCAGGAACTCAGGGACGGCTTTCTCCCAGACAGGGGTGCTCGTAGGGGTCAGAGGCATGGAAACATGGAAACATGGAACAGACTGACGAATCTCATAGTGAATGTGGGTGGAGGCGGTGGGAAGAGATTAACTAAAAAATTTATATGCATATATGCATTTCCTGTGGACACAGACAATTGGGTCGTGAAGGCCTGGGGTGGGGCAGGTAGAGGGGAACAATGGGGGAAAAAGGGGAAAAGGGTGACATCTGTAATACTCTCAACAATAATGATATTTTTTATTTAAAAAAATTAAAAATAAATAAATAAAAATTTAAAAAGTGGGTTTCTACTAAAGGGTACTCAAACCTCTAAAAACTCTCAGATTTATACAGTGTATGAATTTTAAATAAAGTAAAACATGTTTACAAACAAAACAACAACAACCAAAGAAAATGGGAAGCTGTAATTAATATGGTCTTTGAGCAGCTATATCTAAATCTTGCCCTGGCCAGAGTGTCTCGGTGGTTAGAGTGTCAACCCACATACTGAAAGGTTGAAGGTTTGATTCCCCATCAAGACCACACACCTGGGTTGCAAGTTTGATCCAGGCCCCTATTAAGGCTTATGTGGGAGACAGCCAATCCATGTGTCTCTCTCACATTGATGTTTTTCTCTCCCTCCCTCCTCCTCCTTTCCCTCCCTTCCACTCTCTCTAAAAAATAAAATTAATGGAAATAATATCCTTGGTGAGGATTACAAAAAAAAAAAGAAGAAGGAAATATCTAAATCTTATTCAATGCCAGTAACCTCTTCCCTTAAGGTCCACAAGGGAAACATGCACAGAGAAAGAAGAAAAAAAACCCAAAACTGTTATTAGATAAGGCTTTGCCAGGCCCCAGTGAAGAACTTTAGGGAACTAGTCTCGAACTTGTAAAAAAGTACCCTTGCCTAAACCTTATTAGCCTAGCAGTGGTCGGCAAACTCATTAGTCAACAGAGCCAAATATCAACAGTACAACGATTGAAATGTCTTTTGAGAGCCAAATTTTTTAAACCTAAACTATATAGGTAGGTACATTGTTATTAACTTAATTAGGGTACTCCTAAGGCTTAGGAAGAGCCACACGCAAGGGGCCAGAGAGCCTCATGTGGCTTTCGAGCCGCAGTTTGCCGACCACGGGAGGATCTAGAGCCAAAATGGGAGTCTATTTCCTTTATTTCTGTCTCCCGCACCTGCCCCCAGTTCAAATTCAAATCTTTTTTTTTAAATGTTTGTATTGATTTTAGAAAGAGGAAGGGAGAAGGGAAGAGATAGCAACATCAACAATGAGAGAGTCTGTCATTCTCAAGGCACTGAAAGGATTTCCACCCAGATAGCCAGTGTGGCTGGAGCAGACAGGGCAGAGAGGGGAAAGGCAGGAGACAAGTTTGGAGAAAATGGCTGGGGCATATCATTTTAGGGGTTTTGATTTTATTATGAGTGCAATGAGAAGCCACCGGAAGGCTTTGTTGTTGTTGTTGTTGTTTAATATTTTTATTGATTTTTAGAGAGAAAAGAAGGTAGAGGGATAGAGAAAGAGAAACATCGCTGTGAGAACGAACATCCACTGTCAGCCTCCTGCACGCCTCCTACCAAGATCAAGTCTGCAAACCCGGCATGTGCTCTGACCAGGAATCTAACTAGCAACCTTTTGGTGCACAGGATGATGACCAAACAACTGAGCCACACTGGCCAGGGCCACTGGAAGGTTTTAAACAGATCACTGGTTCCTGGATAGATGGCGGGGTGGAAGAGGGCAATAATAGAATTAGAAAGACCAGTCAGGAGGTTACTGAAGCTATTACAGTAATCCAGGCTAGAAATTAGAGTGGCCTGGGTTCAGATAATGGCAGTAGAGATGAAGAGAAGAAGATGGAATCAAGATCAATCTTAAAAGTAAAAAAGAAGGGAGCTGGGAAGAGAGGGAGCTTTGAGAGAGAGAAAACCAAAAAAAAGTCCTAGATATCTGGCTTGAGCAGCTGGTGAGATGGTGATGCTCTTTCCTAAGATGAAGAAGATTGATCCAGCAACAGAGTTTATAATGTAAATCAAGAGTGTTCTCTAAAGAGGAAGATCCCTGAGGCTCCCTATGTTTAAACTTTATTTATCAGTATATACCCAGCACTTAGCACACTGACACAATAGATGGTGTTTATTGAATTAATGAATACTAATTGAGCTGAGTTTGATGACAATCCTGTAACATCCTGATGATTCACCTCTTTTTTAAAACAAGATTATCATTTTGTAATTGTTCTATTTTGCTCTTTTCATGATAAGAATGTAACTTTATTTAGAGAATTATAGTTAGCTGGTCCAATATATGTTTAAGACATTTATCCATAGTCAACCAGAGAGGTTACAGAGGCTACTACACCATCAGCTATTCTAAACCCTTTTATGTTAAATACTAGAGACCCGGTGCACGAAATCCATGCACGGGTAGGGTCCCTAGGCCTGGCCAGTGATCAGGGCTGATCAGGGCCTTCTGGTTGCCAGCCAAGGCCTTCCTTTGGCTGCCGGCCAGGGCTTTCCTTCCTTGGCTGCCTGTGGCCAGCTAGAGGAGGGATCCCTGGGTCCTGGGTGCAGGGGCCGAAACAGAGGCGGATAGGGGTGATCAGGCAGGCAGGGGAGCAGTTAGGGCTGGTCAGGCAGGCAAAGGTGGTTAGGGGTGATCAGGCAGGTAGGCAGAGGTGGTTAGGGGCGATCAGGCAGGCAGGCAGAGGGGTTAGGGGTGATCAGGCAGGCAGGCAGGCAGGCAGAGTGGTTAGGGGCAATCAGGCAGGCAGGCAGAAAAGCGGCTAGGAGCCAGCGGTCCCAGATTGCGAGAGTGATGTCCGACTGCCGGCAGTCAGACATCCTCCGAGGGGTCCCGGATTGGAGAGGATGTAGGCCGGACTGAGGGACCCCCTCACCCCATGCATGAATTTTGTGCATGTATATATATTTTATATATATACTAGAGGCCCAGCGCATGATTAAATTGTGAGGGTAGGGTCCCTAGGCCTAGCCTCCTGTGATCAGGGCCATCTTCTGCCTGTTCGCCAGTTCCCAGACCAAATGCCGTCTCCACCGCCGGGCTGTCAGGCCATTGGGATCACCAGCTCATCTCCAGCTGCTCCGGCGCTCAGGCCTGCAGGAAAGTGGGTGCCGGAGACTTCATCTCCATGCGCTGCTGATGGTATGCGCTGCCCACTCAGGGCCGCTCATGTGGGTGCCACCGCTGCTGCTGCTGCTGCTGCCACTGCTGCTGGGGCTTGAGGTGCTGACAAGAGGCTGCGGGGTGTGCCCGCAACCTACCCGCCCCGGCACATGCACATGGAGGTGAAGTTGCCAGTGCCCGCTTACCCACAGGCCTGAGCTCCCAAGCTCCACCTCCCAGCCAGCCACCCCGATTCCACTGTTCACCATCACTGATCCATCAGAGCCTGCAGGCTGGGCGGGGTGCGGGGGAGGGACTGAGAAGTGGTCAATGCCACCTCATGGCGACCGGTCGTTTGGTCATTCCGGTCATTAGGGACACTGGCTTATTATATATATATATACTAGAGGCCCGGTACACAAAAATTTGTGCACTCGGGGGTAGGGGGTCCCTCAGCCCGGCCTGTGCCCTCTCGCAGTCTGGGACCCCTCGGGAGTGACCACTTGCTAGCTTAGGCCTGCTCCCCAGGGGATTGGGCCTAAGATGGCAATCAGACATCCCTCTGGCAGCCCGGGAGCCCTCGGGGGATGTCCACTTGCCAGCGGGGAGCAGACCTAAGCTGCAGTCAGACATCCTTAGTGCTGCTGAGGAGGCAGGAGAGGCTCCCACCACCACTGCTGTACTGGCAGCCATCAGCCTGGCTTGTGGCTGAGCAGAGCTCCCCCCGGTGAGAGCGCACTGACCACCAGAAGGCAGCTCCTGCATTGAGCGTCTGGCCCCTGGTGGTCAGTGTGTGTCATAGTGACCAGTCATTCCCAGTCTTTCTGCTGTTAGGGTCAGTTTGCATATTACCCTTTGACTATATAGGATAGAGGCCTGGTGCACGAGAGGGGGTCAGCTGGTTTGCCCTGAAGGGTGTCCTGGATCAGGGTGGGGGTCCTGCTTGGGTGCCTGGCCAGCCTGGGTGAGGGACTGATGGCTGTTTGCAGGCTGCCCGCACCCCCTTTAGGGTGGGGGACCCCACTGAGGTGCCTGGCCAGCCTGGATGAGGGGCTGATGGCTGTTTTCAGGCTGCCCGCACCCCATTTAGGGTGGGGGTCCCCACTGGGGTGCCTGGCCAGCCTGGATGAGGGGCTGATGGCTGTTTTCAGGCTGGCCACACCCCCTTTAGGGTGGGCATTTCCACTGGAGTGCCTGGCCAGTCTGGATGAGGGGCTGAGGGCTGTTTTCAGGCTGCCTGCACCCCCTTTAGGGTGGGGGACCCCACTGGGGTGCCTGGCCAGCCTGGATGAGGGGCTGATGGCTGTTTTCAGGCTGCCCACACCCCCTTCAGGGTGGGGGTCCCCACTGGGGTGCCTGGCCAGCCTGGATGAGGGGCTGAGGGCTGTTTTCAGGCGGGCAAAGCCTGCAACTGAAGCTCCCAGTCTCTCCTTTTTTTCTTTTTTT
>NW_005880333.1:0-6419 GCF_000147115.1 Myotis lucifugus | reverse complement strand
CCAGAGTAGATTGCCAAGTAAATGATACATTGTGGCCATGCTTCAGATGGAGCCACACTGTAGGTTTAAGAGTGAAGAGTTGCTGAGAAAGGAAAGAGCAAATGTAAAGAAACTCTTTTGAGAGGCTTTCTTTGAACAAGGTTAGAGAGAGATGGGAATATACCTGAAATATGGTATGGAGTTGCAGATACCTAGAATTCATTTTTAGGGATCTAAAGTGTGTTCAATACTTTGGGAGGTTCTAAAGTGTGTTTGTATGACTATGGCTATCATAAGCTGGTTTCTCTTAGTGGTCTTTCATAAAACTCAAACATATAACTTCCAAAAACACACACATACAAACTAACTATTGAAGCAAACAGAAGTTATCTGATTCTTCTTCTAAGTAATTTAATATGTATTATTAAAAACAAGTAAAACATTCCACTTAAGTTACCTTGAAGATCCCCAGTAGAACATTTAGGACACACTAGGGCAGTGATGGCGAACCTATCACACGTGTGTCAGAGGTGACATGCGAACTCATTTTTTTGGTTGATTTTTCTTTGTTAAATGGCATTTAAATATATAAAATAAATATCAAAATAGAAGCCTTTGTTTTACTATGGTTGCAAATATCAAAAAATTTCTATATGTGACACAGCACCAGAGTTAAGTTAGGGTTTTTCAAAATGCTGACACGCCGAGCTCAAAAGGTTCGCCATTACTGCACTAGGGTGAGTCAAGGTACCGCTGAGGAAGTATCTTGACCAGAATCACACATAGCAGGAACGTCCCAAAAGGAAATAGCATTGGATATTTTTTCCAACCATAGACATACTGCTGATCCATCCTATAATCCGTAGTCCTTCAAGGTGGGAGAAGTTATCAACCCAGTGGCTTTCTAACTCCAAATACCGTGCTTAAATCCATCTCTCACTCTCTCGTGGTCTGACAACCCAATGACATGTGTCCTGGTGATTTGTCTGGGCAGCATTATATAAGGAACCAAAGATTTTGTGCTTCAGAGGCTGGACTTTCAATGAAAATACCCATTGTCTGTGTAGTTATCTCTCTAATGTTCTCCTTTTACAGTCCATGCTTGAGATGTACTATACAGCAATATGCTAATATATTGTCTTTGTACAGTCAGCACAATTTTACTTAAGATGACATTCAAAATTTGTACATAGATATTCTTACTCCTGAATAATTTCCTCATATTTCTAAGGATATGACTCCTCTACCAAACTTTCTTTGCATTCTCAGCATACTCGTTATTATTTTTATCTTAGACATGCAATAAAAAAGAGAAAACAAATCATGTATAAACTATCTTTCATTCCAGGACAGTGATCTTCTTCTTGGCAAGGACCACATGCTATTTATCTCTGTGTCCTCGGAACTCCTACACAGTAACACAAAATATTTTAGCTGAAGAAATAAAAAGAATCAATGAAAAACCATTTGAGGCACTTCTAAGTTTTTATAAAATGATAATTTTCTAATCATAGTCATCCAATATCTTCCTGTTTAATTTGTTAAGTAGATTTAGCCATTCATTTAATTCTTCCTTAGGCTCTCACCAAATCTTTCATCACTTTTTTTTCTTTCTATTACAAACCAATTAAAGATTTTCATTCTTTTCATGTCACCATTATATACTCACTTTCTTATTTTTTTTCCAAAACCTTTTTTTTAAAAAAAATTATTGAGTTTATTGGGGTGATGTTGGTTAATAAAATTATATAGATTTAAGGTGTACAAGTCTATAATACATCATCTGTATATTGTTCACTGCACCATCAAGTCTTCTTCCATCACTATTGATCCCTTTGCCCTCTTCTACCTCCCTCTACCCCCCTTTCCTGTATCTGTCAATGAGTTTTGTTTTGTTTAGGTTTAATCCCATTACCTTTAAAAAATCTTTATTGTTGCCCTAACCAGTTTGGCTCAGTAGATAGATTGTCGGCCTGCGGACTGAAAGGTCCCAGGTTTGATTCCTGTCAAGGGCATGTACCCAGTAGGAGGTGTGCAGGAGGCAGCTGATCGATGTTTCTCTCTCATCCATGTTTCTAGCTCTCTATCCCTCTCCCTTCCTCTCTGTAAAAAAATTAATAAAATATATTTAAAAAAATATTTATTGTTGAAAGTACTACATATGTCCCCTTTTCTTCCCATTGACCCCTTCTAGCCCACCACCTGCGCCCTCCCTGCCCCCTACCCCAGGCCTTCACTACCCTATTGTCTGTGTCCATGGGTTATGCATATATGCATGCAAGTTCTTTGGTTGAGCTCTTCCAACTCTCCCCTCCCCAACACTCCCCTAGCCTCCCTCTGAGATTCAAACTCCTGAACACCCCTCCCCTCTGAGAGCTGTCAGTCTGTTCTCTGTATCTATGAGTCTGTTTCTATTTTGTTTGTTAGTTTATTTTGTTCATTATATTCCACATATAAGTGAAATCATATGGTATTGGCCTTTCTCTGGCTGGCTTATTTCACTTAGCGTAATATTCTCCAGGTCCAAGTTGGATGATTTTATTTTTATAAAATTGCCCACTGTGAACAGTGACATTTATATACTTCAATGACTATTATATACTACATTTAGAATATCTCTATTACATTACCAAATTCTTTGTAAGGAAATTTTCATACAACTGTGCCAGTATGCTCTGATGTGCCTTTTGAATGATGGAATTAATGAATCAAGACTATTTGAAGGACCCATCTCAGGGCCTGAGTGAGGATGCTATTAAAATACCTGACACTGGGAATGGCACTGGGAACTGGCTTAAAAAAGAGAAAGCATTCCATAATTATATATAAAATTAATGCCTTTATAAACCCAAAATAAAGCTATAGCAATGGGATTATTTGGGAAGAATAATTGGATTAAAGTTAACATGGTAAGAACACCTGACACAACAATATTCAAAATCTAATCAAAGTCATGTAAATCACTAAACCAGGGAAAGAAGTGGATAAGGTTTGCTTTAATCAACTTAAAGCAATTTTAAATAAAGATAATGGATTGACGGGCACAATCAAACTGAGAATACTGATGACGGTAGTTTGGACAGAAGGAGATCTCATAGCATGGTCTTCTGTGGTAAAACCGTGATAACATTTCCCAGGGCAGACATCGGATCTGATACTTGCTCATAGGGAAAACTTAGATGGGCCTCTAATAGCAGAAGAAAACCTGGAGGAAACAATCACAAGTTGATGAAATTGAATTGCTTTTCCCTAAGGGAAGGAGTTGAAAATGTTGGTAAGATTAGGAAAATCAACTTTAGGAAGCTAATTGTATCAAGTTTGAACACTAGTATAATGAATCCTTGGGTTTCTCTTAGAAAGTGGAGCTCATGGAAGTTGGCTATCAAAAAGAATAAGTTCTGTCCACTCAAAACAAATGATACCAGGATATTTGAAAGTCAAGAAGGGAAACAAGTCAATATGACCACATCTAGAATTTTGGATGAAGTTGAAGCTCAAATGAGAAGGTCACAGATAGTTAAATTTAGAAAGGACATTACAAAAAAAAGTAGAATCAGAGGAAATTAAATACCTAATAATCAGATATAAAATATTTAGAGCTCTGGCCCGGTAGCTCCATTGGTTAGAGCATTGTCCTGATACACCAAGGTTGTGGATTTGATCTCTGATAGAAGAAGCAGCCAGTGAATGCATAAATAAGTGGAACAACAAATAGATGTCTCTCCCTCTTTTAAAATAAAAAAAAATATATTTAGAGAGAATTCTCTATTTTACAGAGAATAATAAAAATTATAATTCATGTGATATAAAGATTTTCCTAATTTTTTCATTTCACAATATTTATTGAGAGCTAACCAACCATGTGGAAGGTATTGTTTTAGGCATTGGACATTCACCAATAAACAAAACAACCTCCCTCCCTTGTGGACTTACATTCTTAACATATTACACTGAGTGGACAGATTATTATGACCACCTGACGTTTGTAGGCAAATTAGCTATAATTTCACGCTGAAGTTGCTAGAGGGCCAGACCATTATAAATAGGGAAGCAGGTTGTATACCACGACAGTAGAAGTGATTTTTTTTCCTGAAGATATGGGAAAACAACGCGATTTAACAGCCTTTGGACGTGGGATGATTATTGGCTCTCAGAGCCATGGAGCAAGTATCAGCAAAACAGCCGAAGGCCTGTTCGAACACCTTTCCTGTCTGCAGTTAACAAGATAAAACATCTCCAATTTGCACAGGAACACAAGGATTGGACAGTTGAGCATTGGAAAAAAGTCATGTGGTCCAATGAATCACGTTTCCAGTTGCATCATGCAGATGGCAGAGTGAGAATTTGGCGGAAACAGCATGAAAGCATGCACCCCACATGCATGAGTACAACCCTTCAAGCTGGTGTGGGCAGTGTTATGGTTTGGGGCATGTTTTCCTGGCATGATTTGGGCCCTTTAATTCGTGTGGAACAATGTCTGAATAGCACAACATACCTAAGTATCATTGCTGATCAAGTTCAGCCTATCATGTTGATGGCGTATCCCAGTGGAGATGGCTTCTTCCAACCAGACAATGCGCTATGCCATGGTGCTCGTATTGAGCAGGAGTGGTTTCAAGTACATGAGGGAGACTTTACCTTGCTTAGGTGGCCCCCACAATCACCAGGTCTCAATCCAATTGAGCATTTGTGGGACGAAGTTAAAAGAGCCATCAGGCAGCTGGTTCCACAACCGTCAAATCTCACAGAACTGACAATGCTATTCATCAGGCATGGTGTCAGATTCCTCGCATCACCTTTCAACATCTCATGGAGTCAATGCCACTACAATTGCCGCAGTATCGAAGGCAAAAGGTGGCCCAACGAAGTACTGATGGGGTGGTCATAATAATCTGGCCACTCAGTATATATATTCAAAGACTGTTAAATCGTGTTGTTTACCCATATCTTCAGAAAAAAAAATCACTTCTTCTGTCGTGGTAAACAACCTGCTTCCCTATTTACAATGGTCTGGCCCTCTAGCAACTTCAGTGCGAAATTATAGCTAATTTGCCTACAAACGTCAGGTGGTCATAATAATCTGGCCACTCAGTGTATAAATATGACATAAAATTAATTAAAACATCTTCCAATATATTTCCTGATGTATTCAGTTCAATTCTCTAAGCATTTTACAAGTGTATATTTTGTAATGTTGATTCACACTAATCCAAAATGATAACCCTGGAGACAAAAAATCCTTTATAAACTTTATTCACTCAAGAAGAACTAATGCATCCTATATTAATAAAGAGGTAATATGCAAGTGGAACATTACACCTCGCACAAGATGGCCACCCCATGTGGGCACAAGATGGCCGCCACATGATGGCAGCAGGAGAGGGCAGTTAGGGGTGACCAGGCCTGCAGGGGAGGGCAGTTGGGGGTGACCAGGCCAGCAGGGGAGGGCAGTTAGGGGTGACCCAGGCCTGCAGGGGAGGGCAGTTGGGGGTGACCAGGCCAGCAGGGGAAGGCAGTTGGGGGTGACCAGGCCAGCAGGGGAGGGCAGTTGGGGGGGACCAGGCCTGCAGGTGAGGGCAGTTGTGGGTGATCGGGCCGACAGGGGAGCAGTTAGGCGTTGATCAGGCTGGCAGGGGAGTGGTTAGGGGGAGATTAGGCTGGCAGGCAGAAGCGGTTAGGGCAATCAGGGAGGCAGGCAGGCGAGCGGTTGGGAGCCAGCAGTCCCGGATTGTGAGAGGAATGTCTGACTGCCCAGTGGGATCAGGTCTAAACCAGCAGTCGGACATCCCCTTAGGGTTCCCAGATTGGAGAGGGTGAAAGCTGGGCTGCAGGACACCCCCCTCCAGTGCACAGATTTCATGCACTGGGCCTCTAGTTTTAAAATAATATGCTATTTTAAGAGTCAAATGTAACTTTTATTATTGTTATTATTATTTATTCATTTACCCAAATAATCATGATATAATGGACACTACTTTTTGTCCTCAGAATATCTCCTCCTCCTTTCTTTCCAAGAGAATCCTGATTTATTTAGGTAGCCACTATGCACCCTTTCTCCAGGAAGGTTATGATGGTCCAGGGGGTAATCCCCTTCCCTTTGCCAGTGATTGGTTCAGGAGTGGACAAGTGCCCCAATTTTGCTTTATATGACAGTTAATCAGAGAGGCCCCAAAGTGTTTTGTTTGTTTTTTTAAATTAATTTTAGAGAGGAAAGGAGAGGGAAAGAGAGATAGAAACACCAATGATGAGAGGGAATCATTAATTGGCTACCTCCTCCAGGCCCACTGGGGATTGAGCTGCAACCCGGAAATGTGCCCCAACTGGGAATTGAACTGTGACCTCCTTGTTCATGGGTTGATGCTCAACCACTGAGGTACCATGGCCGGGAAAAATATTTGTCTTTTTTCATATTTAAGTGAAACTCTTGACTATGACACGCT
>NW_005880332.1:0-6419 GCF_000147115.1 Myotis lucifugus | reverse complement strand
TGTCCCTTTCACTCTCCCTAAAAATCAATGGAAAAATATTCTCGGGTGAGAATTAACAACAACAACAAAATCTTCCTAGGTATGGGGTAGATAAGAAGAAGAGGGTTGACTCACTGAAAAAGAGCCTTAGATTTGTATTGAGGGAAGATCAGCTTGAGCTCACCTACTCTCAGTTTTGGGGAGGTGTGGCAAACCTGGAGTGAGGTAAGGATGTGAGTCCTGGTTAAGAGATTGCTTACACAACGAACCTGAAAGCTTCCTGGAAACAGCCCATTCTAAGGGAAAGTGAGAATCAAGAGGCCACAGGGTCTTTTCTCCATGTGCCATTTCCCTGTGATAATGGCTTTAGGATGGGTTTTCACATCAAGCCAGACCAATGATGTCTTTGGGAAAAGAAACAGCCATGGAATGGTGGAGCTGGAGCTTCCACGTAGGCAGGAGTGTGAGCCTGAGAGTTTCACAAAGACTCAGGAGCCTCCTACTTCCTTACTGTGGTCATTTTCAGTCAATGCTTCTTTCTTACAGAAGGAAAAATGCAAAATCATGAAAAAAGTCCAGGTATTTTACTTAAATGATAAGTGATTTAAGTGATCTGTGATGTTATTTATTTCAATATTAATGGCATCATGGCAATTAAATAGATAGTATTTTAGTAACTTATTTGGAATAGATATTTGTCCAATTATTTTCTTTTTTTTTTAAATATATTTTATTGATTTTTTACAGAGAGGAAGGAGAGGGATAGAGAGTTAGAAACATCGATGAGAGAGAAACATCGATCAGCTGGGTATTTTACTTAAATGATAAGTGATTTAAGTGATCTGTGATGTTATTTATTTCAATATTAATGGCATCATGACAATTAAATAGATAGTATTTTAGTAACTTATTTGGAATAGATATTTGTCCAATTATTTTCTTAATATTTTCTATTTAGGGGATAAGGCTAGTAAGACAAATCATTTCATGTTGATGAGCAAAGTAAGGGGACTCTGTAGTTTATTTTTTGAAGTTTAATGCTTTCAATGAAAGGACCTCAAGGCATATGCTTCTTTGAGATAAAATACATTTGCATCACAGTCTTTCCCCTCACATCATGGGTCTTTGCCTTCACCCCCTCAGATGTTGGCTCAGAGGCATGTCTTATCTCTTCCTAACATGCAACCTGCCACGTTATATTTCTAAATAAATGAAACCTTGTTTAAATAGCAAAGAAATATAATGATCACCTCACCTGTTTAAATGACTGCATGGGTATGCTTTGGTCATGGTCATTAAAAATGTGTTTACTTGGCAAGTTCTCCTGCTGTATGAATTACTCTATAAGCATTCCCCACAATGGCTATTAGGAGATGGAAATATAGTTAAGTAACTACTTCCACATGTATTTTAAAATTAAAGGTGGCAGTTTAATACAAATAGGTTTTGGAGTTAGAGCTTGATTCTAATTGTAGGTTTTCCATTCATTTCTTTTGTGACCTTGGGCAAGATATTTGACCTTGTTATGGCCTTAGATGCTACATCTATAAAATAAGAATAAAATCCACTTCGTTAAGTTATATTGAGAAAGAGATACTATATGAAAACACCTGGCAGAATATTTAGAAGAAAAAAGGAACAACATAATGTTTTGCTTCTTTTAGTGCTTTTATTTTCTTACTAGAGGCCTGGTGCATGAAAATTCATGCACTGGAGGGGGGGGGGGGGTCCCTCTGCCCGGGCCCTGCCCTCTCTCACAGTCCCGGGAGCCCTCAGGGGCAGGAGGTGACCCAGAGATCAGGGGAAGGCAATGCCCCATCACACCTCTGCTGCTGCCACTGCCAGCAGTGCAAAGCCTTGGCCGGCCCTGGTTACCTGAGCCTCGGGTGGCCCTGGGTGGCTGGGCAGCCACCATCTGAGGCCTGCCTGTGCCTCGGGCTGGCCCTAGGCAGCTGGGGGGCTGAGGGGACTGGGGGACTCCAGAAGCAGGTGCGTGGAGCAGCCGGGCCTGCCTGGAGTGGGCCTGACCTTGCTGCATGCCTGCACCCGGCAGGGCTGAAGGGGACTGGGTGCCACCATCTTGTGGCTGTGGGTGCTGCCATCTTTAAAGGCGGGACAGTCAATTAGCATGTTCCTCCTTTTTGGCTGTGGGCGCCACCATCTTTGAAGGCAGGACAGTCATTAGCATATTCCCTCCTTATTGGCTGTGGGCACCACCATCTTTGCGATGGTGTGAGGGTCAATTAGCATATTCCCTCTTTATTAGATAGGATTTTTAATTCTTCTACTTTAAAAATTCATTGGTTGTATTGCATTTTATTATGTAGAGGTTTAAAGCTGACTTTGTTAGTATCTTCTAAGAGTGAGTCAAATGTACATTTTCTTAAGATAACAAAGAAACTTGAGTGAGAATACAACCATGAAGCTGATGGGTTGGGGTAAGTCATCTTAACTCTGGTGGTTTTTCTTTAGCCTTTTTGATCACTTAGCATCACCTTCCATTTTAATTTTAAAATTTTCAAATGTTGTCAAGATAAGCATTTTCAAGCTCCGTAGAAAATAGTTCAGAATTTATATCCTAGAAAGGACTAATCGGATTGCAACATTCTGAATATTTGCAAAAACAGTTTGACAAGTTCAGTTTAAAGAGAAAGGGGCATAAGTAATGGGCATAAAAAGAGCCAACCCTTGTGGGCATGAATTCAAGCTGCTTGCATTTTTTTTCAGAATGACTAGCTTGCAGTTTTAAAGGACCCATGTAAAGAACACATTTTATGGAGGATAACACCATTATGACATTACTGCGGCTGGCAAGGTCTGCTGGGATGCAGCTAGGATGCAGAAAACATGTTCCTGGACTTCATTTCTTTCTAAACAGGGGCATGCTTTGAACAGAATACCTGTCATATCATTTCATCGATTTAAAAAGAAACTGGTTTAGAAGCTAAGTGTTATCATAAAAGGATTTGCATTTTGGAGTCAGGTATTCCTGAGGTCCTATTCCAGCTGGATACATTGGAGGAAGTCATGCATTCATCTGTGCCTCGGTATTTGAAAACTGGGACAGTGCCATCAATTGGCTGCTGATTGTGAGAATTTAAATGACATAATGCATGTAAAAGTACCTGCATGTACTACATTCTCAAAAGAGTCACTGCTCTGTTTTAAAATTACTAATGACATTACTTATAATTTTCATGGTTAAAACAACCAAACCTAAGAGGCCAAGGAGATTTGGAAACCTCAGGGTTCTCATAAAGAAACCTTTTAAGGACTTCTGTGAAATAATATCATGAACATATGGAGATTTCCAACTTGAACACACTGTGGCCTCAGGATTAAGATTAAAATTACTGACTTTTACCCACCCCTGGAAAATTTGACAGGAGTTCAACACATTTGACCTCTCACAACCTTGCCTTAGTTTGCCAAAACCAAGGAGCCAGGAAATGTTAGATGCAGAAATTTCTCTGCTTCCAAGACTTCAGAATTCATATGATTTAGAGTTCAGGGTTATACATACAGTTGACCTATTGTGAGAGAAACCATGGAAGCTTCTCAACTGTGATGGTTTTTTCTTCATTTACATTTCTGGTGGCACTTCTTAGAGGTTAAATCACTAGCTCAACCAAAGCACTTTCTTCAGCATTACTCCTTAGCTCATTCCCAAAGTTATGCTACAGTTGGATGAGGTTCAATTGCTTCTGAGAGACTGTTGTTTGACATTTAGATTCCATTCACATGAGTTTATCCTTCATAACTCATAGATAATCATTAATAATAAATGCTGTCATGAGTATGTTATGTGAAAAGTAATTTTTAAGAGGCTGAACTTCTAAGGCAAGACGTATTAGGCTGTGGTTAGACATTTAAGTTATAAGGAAACTTATTGCCTCTCTGAATTATGCTCAATTTATTACTGTCTTTCTGATGAGCCTTCTCATCTTAATGAAGTTGTATAATAAAATTATAGGCTTAAAACATGTCATAACTGAGAGTTCATTATTATACTGATAAGATAACTGATAGAAATATTTTTTTTGAAAAGTGATTTTTCAAAACATACATATTCCATGTAAAAGAATAAGACTTGTTAACATAGGAAAGGATACTTGTGGTGCAGGCTAAATTTAAGAATAGAAAACTAAGTTGCTTATGTGTGGGCTGAATGTTGGACAATTGAGAAAAGTCTGATTTTCTGAAAAAATATTTTTGATTTCAACAAATTGAGATTCAACTCTACCTTTTACTAGTTATGTGACTCAGTTACTTAACTTTACAAAACCTGAGCACCTTTATCTTATAAATGAAAATAATATTATTACCATATAGGAATGTTGTAAGTATTGTAGTAAACATGCAAAACACAAAAGGACACCTAAAAGATGGTATAGTCTCAATAAATGATAATTGTAACTACTCAGAACCAAAAACAGTGTGGATCTGAAACATCCACAAAAACTATGCTCTTTGAAAGACAGGCAGAGTAATAGACCAATCTTAGCAAATTTGAAAGCTTCTGCTTCTTATTTGTCTAATCTTGAACAAATTATATAATCATTCAAAGCTCCAGATTTTACATCTGTAAATGGTGATTATAGTGGTATTTCTAAAAGTTGTTGTGAGGACTATGTGAAGCAACTCATAAAAATTGCTTAGCTCAGTGCCAGGCATCCACTTAGAACTTCCTCTGACTCCGTCTGTTTGTATATCTACAGTTTTATGCACTCCCATTTGTTTACATTTTATTTTGTTTCCCTTACCTGAGAGGACATATTCAAAAAATATTACTGAGAGTGATGTCAAAGAGTTTACTGCCTATGTTTTCTTCTAGGAGTTTTATGGTTTTGGGTCTTATATTTAAGTCTTTAATCTATTTTGAGTTTATTCTTGTTTGTGGTGTAAGAAACTATCCAGGTTCGTTCTTTTGGATGTGTGTGTTTATTTTTCCCAACACCATTTATTGAAGAGATTGTCTTTATCCCACTGTATATTATTGCCTGCTTTATCAGAGATTAATTAACTATTTAGACATGGATTTTCTTTTTTTTCTATTTATGTATGTGTCTGTTTTTATGCCAGACCATGCTGTTTTGATTACTATAGCCTTGTATTATAGTTTGATATCAGGTAGCATGGTACCTCCTACTTTGTTCTTCTTCCTCAAGATTGTTGTGGCTATTCAGATTCTTTTGTGGTTCTATATAAATGTTGGATTATTTGTTCTAGCTCTGAAAAATGACATCGATATTTTGATAGGGATTGCATTGGATTTTTAGATTGCTTTGGATCATATAGACATCTTAACAATGCTAGTTCTTCCTATCCATGAGCACTGTGTATACTTCCATTTATTTGTATCTTTTAAAATTTCTTTCTACAATGTCTTACAGTTTTCTGAGTATAGGTCTTTTCCCTACTTAGTTAAATTTATTCCTAGGTATTTTATTCTTTTTGATGTGATTGTAAATGAGATTGTTTTTTTTTTTTTCTTAGATCTGAGGTGAGCTTTCCTCCAAATTGCATTCCTGAGATTGCTTTTTTATTTTTTTTATTTTTTTTATTTTTTTTATTTATTTTATTTATTTATTTTTTATTTTTCGCTAAAAGTATTACAAAGGGTATTACATAAGTGTCCTTTTTTCCCCCCCACCCTTGACAAGCCCCTGCCCTCCCTTACCCCCCAGTGTCTTATGTCCATTAGTTATGGTTATATGGATGCATACAAGTCCTTCAGTTGATCTCTTACTCCCCTCCCTCCTGTCCCCCAACCCTCCCTGGCCTTCCCACTGCAGTTTGATAATCAGTTTGAGGCAGCTCTGCCTCTGTATTTATTATTGTTCAAAAGTTTGTAACGGTCTTAATTATCCATGAAAGAGTGAGATCATGTGGTATTTTTCCTTCATTGACTGGCTTGTTTCACTTAGCATAATGCTCTCCAGTTCCATCCATGCTGTTGCAAATGGTAAGAGTTCCTTCTTTTTAACAGCAGCATAGTATTCCATCGTGTAGATGTACCACAGTTTTCTAATCCATTCATCTACTGATGGGCACTTAGGCTGTTTCCAGATCTTAGCTATGGTGAATTGTGCTGCTATGAACATCTGGGTGCATATATCCTTTCTGATTGGTGTTTCTGGTTTCTTGGGGTATATTCCTAGAAGTGGGATCACAGGGTCAAATGGGAGTTCCATTTCCAATTTTTTGAGGAACCTCCATACTGCCTTCCATAGTGGCTGCACCAGTCTGCATTCCCACCAGCAGTGCACAAGTGTTCCTTTTTCTCCACATCCTCTCCAGCACTTGTCGTTTGTTGATTTGTTGATGATGGCCATTCTGACAGGTGTGAGATGGTACCTCATTGTTGTTTTGATTTGCATCTCTCGGATGATTAGTGACTTTGAGCATGTTTTCATATGTCTCTTGGCTTTCTGAATGTC
>NW_005880331.1:0-6419 GCF_000147115.1 Myotis lucifugus | reverse complement strand
GACAATCTGTTTGAGGCAGCTCTGCTCTGTATCTATTATTGTTCAAAAGTTTATAATGGTCTCTATTATCCATGAATGTGTGAGATCATGTGGTATTTTTCCTTCATTGACTGGCTTATTTCACTTAGCATAATGCTCTCCAGTTCCATCCATGTCGTTGCAAATGGTAAGAGTTCCTTCTTTTTTACAGCAGCATAGTATTCCATCGTGTAGATGTACCACAGTTTTCTAATCCATTCATCTACTGATGGGCACTTAGGCTGTTTCCAGATCTTAGCTATGGTGAATTGTGCTGCTATGAACATAGGGGTGCATATATCCTTTCTAATTGGTTTTTCTGGTTTCTTGGGATATATTCCTAGAAGTGGGATCACAGGGTCAAATGGGAGTTCCATTTTTTGTTTTTTGAGGAAACTCCATACTGTCTTCCATAGTGGCTGCACCAGTCTGCATTCCCACCAGCAGTGCACGAGTGTTCCTTTTTCTCCACATCCTCTCCAGCACTTGTCGTTTGTTGATTTGTTGATGATAGCCAGTCTGACAGGTGTGAGATGGTACCTCATTGTTGTTTTGATTTGCATCTCTCGTATGATTAGTGACTTGGAGCATGTTTTCATATGTCTCTTGGCTTTCTGAATGTCCTCTTTTGAAAAGTGTCTATTTAGGTCCTTTGCCCATTTTTTGATTGGATTGTTTATCTTCCTTTTGTTAAGTTGTATGAGTTCCCTATAAATTTTGGAGATTAGGCCCTTATCAGATATGACGTTGGCAAATATGTTTTCCCACGCAGTGGGTTTTCTCACTGTTTTGTTGATGGTTTCTTTTGCTGTGCAGAAGCTTTTTATTTTGATGTAGTCCCATTTGTTCATTTTCTCTTTAGTTTCAACTGCCCTAGGAGCTGTATCAGTGAAGAAATTGCTTCGGCATATGTCTGAGATTTTGTTGCCTTTGGATTCCTCTAGAATTTTTATGGTTTCCTGTTGTACATTTAAGTCCTTTATCCATTTTGAGTTTATTTTTGTATAAGGTGTAAGTTGGTGGTCTAGTTTCATTTTCTTGCATATATCTGTCCAATTTTCCCAACACCACTTATTGAAGAGACTATCTTGGCTCCATTGAATGTTCTTTCCTCCTTTGTCAAATATTAATTGAGCATATTGGTTCGGGCCGATTTCTGGGTTCTCTGTTCTATTCCATTGATCTATATGCCTGTTCTTGTGCCAGTACCAAGCAGTTTTGAGAACAGTGGCTTTGTAATACAGCTTGATATCTGGTATTGAGATCCCACCTACTTTCTTCTTTCTCAGGATTGCTGCAGCTATTCGGGGTCTTTTTTTATTCCAAATGAATTTTTGGAGAGTTCGTTCTAGATCTGTGAAGTATGCCGTTGGTATTTTGATGGGAAGTGCCTTGAATTTATAGATTGCTTTGGGTAGTATGGACATTTTAATGATGTTGATTCTACCTATCCATGAACACGGTATGTTCTTCCATCTGTTTATGTCTTCCTCTATCTCTTTTTTCAACGTCCTGTAGTTTTCTGAGTAGAGGTCTTTTACCTCTTTAGTTAAGTTTATTCCTAGGTTTCTTAATTTTTTTGGTGCGATGGTAAATGGGATTGTTTTTCTAATCTCTCTTTCTGAAAGTTCACTATTGGTGTATAGAAATGCCTCAGATTTCTTGGGGTTAATTTTGTATCCTGCTACATTGCCGAATTCATGTATTAAGTCTAGTATCTTTTTGATGGACTCTCTAGGGTTTTGTATGTATAATATCATGTCGTCTGCAAATAAGGACAGTTTTACTTCCTCTTTTCCAATTTGGATGCCTTTTATTTCTTCTTCTTGTCTAATTGCAATGGCTAAAACTTCCAGTACTATGTTGAACAGGAGTGGTGAGAGTGGGCATCCCTGTCTTGTTCCTGTTCTTAGGGGAAATGGTGTTAGTTTTTGACCATTGAGTATGATGTTGGCTGTGGGCCTGTCATATATGGCTTTTATTATGTTGAGGTATGATCCTTCTACTCCCACCTTGCTGAGAGTTTTTATCAAAAATGGGTGTTGGATTTTGTCAAATGCTTTTTCTGCATCAATTGATATGACCATGTGGTTTTTTTTCTTTCAATTTGTTTATGTGATGTATCACGTTTATTGATTTGCGGATATTGTACCATCCTTGCATCCCTGGAATAAATCCTACTTGGTCATGGTGTATGATCTTTCTGATGTACTGCTGGATCCGATTTGCTAAGATTTTGTTGAGGATTTTGGCATCTATGTTCATGAGGGATATTGGCCTGTAATTCTCTTTCATTGTGTTGTCTTTACCTGGTTTTGGTAATAGGGTGATGCTGGCTTCATGGAATGAGCTTGGAAGTGTTCCTTCCTCTTGAATTTTTTGTAGTAGTCTGAGGAGGATAGGTTTTAGTTCTTCCTTGAATGTTTGGTAAAACTCCCCTGTGAAGCCGTCTGGTCCTGGGCTTTTGTTTGCTGGAAGCTTTTTGATGACTGCTTCAATTTCTTCCATAGTTATTGGCCTATTGAGATTTTTAGATTCTTCCTGATTGAGTTTTGGAATGTTGTATTTTTCTAGGAATTTGTCCATTTCCTGCAGGTTGTCTAGTTTGTTGGAGTAGAGCTGTCCATAGTATTTTTTAACAATCATTTGCATTTCTGTGGGGTCTGTTGTTATTTTGCCTCTATCGTTTCTGATGTTGTTTATTTGGGTCCTCTCTCTTTGCTTCTTGGTGAGCCTGGCTAGAGGTTTGTCAATCTTGTTTATCCTTTCAAAGATCCAGCTCTTGGTTTCATTGATTTTCTGTATTGTTTTTTTGGTCTCTATGTCATTTATTTCTGCTCTAATCTTTATTATCTCCTTCCTTCTGCTCACTCTGGGCATTTCTTGTTGCTCTCTTTCTAATTCTTTGAGTTGTTGAGTTAGATGATTTATTACCATTTTGTCTTGTTTTTTGAGATAGGCATGTAGAGCTATAAACTTCCCTCTCAGGACTGCTTTCATTGTGTCCCAGAGGTTTTGGATTGTTGTGTTTTCATTGTCATTAGTTTCCAGGATGTTTTTGATTTCTTCTTTGATCTCATTGGTAACCCAATCAATATTTAATAACATGCTATTCAGCTTCCAAGTGTTTGAGTATTTTGGGTTGTTTTTATTGTAGTTTATTTCTAACATTATGCCATCGTGGTCTGAGAAGATGCTTTTTATGATTTCAATCTTCTTGAATTTGTGGAGACTTTGCTTGTGACCCAATATGTGGTCTATTTTTGAATCTGTCCCATGAGCACTTGAGTAGAATGTATATTCCGCGGCTTTGGGGTGAAGTGTTCTGAAGATGTCTATTAAGTCCATCTGATCTAGTGAGTCATTTAGGATTGTGATTTCTTTGCTCATTGTTTGTCTAGAGGACTTATCCAGTGATGTCAGTGGTGTATTAAAGTCCCCTACTATGATTGTATTGTTGTCGATCTCTCCTTTGATATCTTCCAGGAGTTTTTTTACGTATTTGGGTGCTCCTGCATTGGGTGCATATATGTTTACCAGGGTTATATCTTCTTGTTGTATTGATCCCTTTAGTATTATGAAGTGGCCTTCCTTATCTCTGGTTATGGCCTTCACTTTGAGGTCTATTTTGTCCGATATAAGTATTGCTACCCGAGCTTTCTTTTCCTTTCCATTTGCGTGAAAGATATTTTTCCATCCCTTCACTTTCAGTCTGTGTGAGTCCCTTCTAATGAGGTGGGTCTCTTGTAGACAGCAGATGTATGGGTCATGTTTTTTTTATCTATTCAGCCAATCGATGTCTTTTGGTTCGAGCATTTAGTCCATTTACGTTTAAAGTTATTATTGAAACGTACATGTTTGTAGCCATTTCTTTTTTTGTGTGGCTGTTTTCTTTCTGAGCTTTTCATTTCTTTTTACACCAGTCCCTTTAGCATTTCTTGCATTGCTGGCTTGGTGGTGATAAACTCCCTTAGCCTTTTTTTGTCTATGAAGCTTCTTATTTCCCCTTCAATTTTGAATGATAGCCTTGCTGGATAGAGTATTCTTGGATTCAGTCCTTTGCTTTGCATCACTTTGTAAATTTCCGTTCATTCTTTTCCGGCCTCATGTGTTTCTGTTGAGAAATCATTTGATAATCTAATGGTAGATCCCTTGTATGTAACTTTCTGTCTCTCTCTTGCAGCCTGGAAGATTCTCTCTTTGTCCTGAACATTTGCCATGGTAATTATGATGTGTCTTGGTGTGGGTCTTTTCGGGTTCATCTTGTTTGGGACTCTCTGTGCTTGTGTGACTTTTTTCTTCCCCACCTCAGGGAAGTTTTCTGATATTATTTCTTTGAGTAGGTTTTCTAACCCTTGTTCCTCTTTCTGTTGTTCTGGCACCCCTATTATTCGTATGTTGTTTCATTTCATGTTGTCCCAAATCTCCCTTAGGCTCTCCTCCTGTCTTTTAATTTTTTTCTCCAATTCCAGTACAGTTTGGGTGTTTTTTGCTTCCTTGTCTTCTAATTCACTAATTCGGTTCTCTGCTTCTCCTAGTCTACTGTTGATGCTTTCAGTGGTGTTTTTTATTGCAGCTATATCGCTCTTCATTTCTTCTTGGGTCTTGCATATGTTATTGATTTTTTCATCTGTTTCTTCTTGCTTCTTGCATAAGTAGTTGATTTTTTCATCTTTTTCATCTTGCTTCTTGCATATGTTGTTGATTTTTTCCTCCATCCGGTTTATGCACGCTAGGACCCTTATTCTGAATTCTTTTTCTGTCATGTTGCATGCCTCTGTCTCACTTAGCTGCTTTTCTGGCGAGTCCTCCTTTTCTTTCCTTTGGGGGTTTCTTTGCCTACCCATGTTTGATCTCACTGACATATCTAGATGTTGAGTCGTTCAGTGGCTGCTCCCTGGGTGGCAGTGGCTCCTTGGGCTGTGGTTGCTCCTTGGGTGGTTGCGGTAGCAGCTGCTCCTCAGTTGGCAGCAGCTCCTCTGGTGGTGCTGTTCACAGCTGTGGTGGCTCTTCTGGCTGGTGGGGGGAGGCTTCACGTACAGCTGCTGTTCCTCAGACAGAGTGTGTGGTGATCAGGAGGCTGCTGTTGCTTGGATCTGCTGTGTTGATTTAAAGGCACAAAATACAACACAACAAGGGACAACGTACCAGGCACTGAACACAAATATATTCATGATATTAATAACCCCAAATAAAGGTGACCACTCGAGTTAAGAGAATTAGGGGATAAGGAGGAAAGAAGAGAAAAAGATAAAAGAGAAAAAGGAAAAGAAAAGAAAAATAAGGAAAAAAAACAAAAAAGAAGTGCAAAAATGAAATTGGGAAAAAAAGAGGGGGAAAAAAAGAGCGAAAAGAGAGAATGAAGTAGAAGAGGGGGAGAGACTATTTGTATGAGGAGAAAACTCCGAGAGAACTGCCACTAAACCCAACAAATTCCAGCAACAGATCCCTGGAGATGAATGCAAACTACAAACAACCAATGATATCAAGAGAGGCAAGGAAAAACAGAAGCACAAAAATAGCCGGGGGGTGGGGGAGGGGAGGGAGGGGAAAAACCATCAGAAAAAAAGAAAAAGAAAAAGAAAAACAACCTCACAACCAGTCCTAAAAAAGAAAAAAAACACAAAACAAAACAAGCAAAAAAAAACAAACAAACCACAGACAAACAAAAAAAACAATATATTCAACAATCAAGCAAACAGCAAGAAAACAATAGAAAGATAAGAGAAAAAAAATATTTGGGTAGTGAGGAAGGATAAGGTATATGTGTGTAAGGATTTAGAGCGGTGGATTGGAAATAGGATATATAAGTAGGGTGAAATTAGACAGGGGGTAAAAAGACGGAATAGGAAAAATCTAAAGCAAGAATAGGGTAAGAGAAACAGGACACCATAAGGGGAAAAGTGAGGAAGAAGGTTTTAGCATAGAGGTAAAATTGAGGTAGGGAAAATTGATTCTAAAGGAACGATGAAAATAGATTGGAGAACACTACTCCCAAAATAAAAAAAAAAAAGAGAGAGAGAGAGAGAAAATAAAATGGCACTTTAAAAAATGGTAAAATGGTAGCAGTAATAATAATGGTTAAAAATAAAAATGTAGTAATTGAAAGGGTAAAATCAGGTGATGGAAAAAGAAGAAAAAGAAAAAAAAATTGGTTTCTTAGTTAAAAGGCGAAAAAGAAAAAAAAATTTGCAGTAGTAAAGGTCTTTCGTTTCTTCTACTCTTCACCTGGCTCGCCTTAGTCCTGCCAGGTATTCAAGAGAGTGTTGAATTTCCCTGCAATACACTGTCCTCCGTGTTGTAAATAACAGTCCTGATTTAAAGCAGGCCGTATTTGTGATCAGGATGCCCACTTTCACCACTCCTGTCAACATAATACTGGAGTGGCTAGCCATAATGAT
>NW_005880330.1:0-6420 GCF_000147115.1 Myotis lucifugus | reverse complement strand
CGGACACAGATTTTCCCCTGCGCCCGCGCGCGCGTTCCTCGTTCCAAGCCTGAACTGCGAACCGTACCTTCGAGGCAAGTCCAACCTTTCCGTGGAGGGGTGCAGGTCTCCCCTTGGCTCTTGCAGTCGCGCTGTTTGCGAATCGCTGCCTCCGGGTCAGTAGCCGCCGGGCTAGTAGCCGATCTCTGGATGCCGGTGAACGCTGCCTGAGATGGCGCGGTCCCGCCGCTGCGCTGGCGCCCAGAGGGAGGTTTCAGCCTCAATCTCCAACCATCCGCATTTTTTAGGAGTTTTCTGTCTTTCCTGGCTGCAGACTGTCTCTCAGCTGAACCTCCCCAGCTTGATCGGGCTGATTGTTACCCGTTTCAGCTGCTCGCCCCCATCTGGTCCGGGACAAAGCACCAACACGTCCGTCTAAGCCTCCGCCATTTTCTAATTCAACACAATAAAGCAAAGCACAATAGAATGAGGTACTTTTCTATTATATTCCATGAAAACACAACCCATTATCTGAGAAGACTTTACAGAGAAGATGAGACTTCTGGGGGCTGAAGTGGAATTGGCATACTGATAGAGAGCGCATTATTTTTAGCGTTAATGATTACCACCAACCACCATTCAAAAGCATCTTCCTGTAATTAATACATTTGGAGACAGATTCCTTGGTTCCAGTGACTTTTCAGTAGAAATACCAAATCAACTTTGTCATTTTCCTCCTGAGGAGCAGCAACTCTAATTACTAAGTATTTTGGAGATGAAAAACTACAACTTTTTTGGAATGCAACTGTTAAGATGATTTTGATGAGATTCCAGTGTTGCCTAGCCTACATGACTGGCCTCTCATTGTAGAAGCTGGACTAAATTTCCATGCTGGAGTGGAAACAGAAGTCAGAGGTGTGAGAATAAGTCATCTTTTCTGTCAAAGAACAGTTTAGACAGCCACCATTTTGGACTGCGTAACTTGGCAGCTGCCATGTTGGCCATATGGCTTGCAGCTCCCCTGGGGGCCTCCATCTTGAAACAGCAAAGGCCAACCCCTCCCTTTGAATTAGCCAATCGTGAAAGACTGTGCGCCTGAGCTCCAATCAAGAGTAAGGGACAGGTCACATGCGTCAGAGATTATAAAGCTGAGCAAACCACTTGCTGGGTGTGCACATGCTTCCAGACCATGTTCGTGCGCACCCTTCTACGTAGAAGTAAAGATATTTGCCTTGCTGCCTGGCTCCCGAGTATGTTTTGTGTTCTACCAGGACCCCTGAATTGGGGGGCTCGCCTTATTTCTTACAGATGGAGGAAAGCAGCTTTTGTTAATACAAGGTCTCTATCAAGCAGCAGTTGAACTTGATGTTGCTGGTACTGCATTGGTTCAGAGAGGAGATTCCCCAGAAAATTTAAGGCATTGCTCACAATCTTCTTTATTTGCATTTTTCATATTTTCAAACCATCGGAGGCCTACTTTGTGATATTGTGGTCAAAGATGTAACTGTCCAGTGCTAAGTAGATTGACTTTAGCTCCAAATGTTACCAGCTAGCTCACTTGGAATCTACAGAATAAATGAACTAATGAAAAATCACACAGAAAGTAGAATTTATCTAATCTCACATTTTTATTTATGTGGGAGATTCTGTGTTTTATTTTTGCATAGGAGATTGTTACCAGCATGAATGATATGACTTAGCTATAGGTTGTCCTAGAAATAAAATCCTCAATGGTGAGCTACCTGCAGAAAGAGAGCACCCACCTTATTGGTCTTTGACTGGTGCCCTTTGCAGAGAGCAGGTGACTATAGGGATGACATGCTTAAGAAGATGTTCATGGAGCAGCTTCAGAAAAGTGACGTGAACCAATGCCCTTGCTCAGGTGCACCTGAACAGGTGTACTTGGAAAGCATCTGGGGGATGCTAATTCCCTAGGGCAGCAGTTCTCAACCTGTGGGTCGTGACCCCTTTGGGGGTCGAACGACCCTTTCACAGGGGTCGCCTAAGACCATCCTGCATATCAGATATTTACATTATGATTCATAACAGTAGCAACATTACGGTTATGAAGTAGCAACGAAAATAATTTTATGGTTGGGTCACAACATGAGGAACTGTATTTAAAGGGCCAGAAAGTTGAGAACCACTGCCCTAAGGGTTACTTTTAATTCTGTGGAACCACAGAGATGATTAATGCCATTGGAAATGGAAATGGTTTCATTTGATGCATTTCTGAAGCTTTGTTAGCATCCTGGGTGAACCTTTTAGAATGGTAAAAAGCTCTTAGTGGGAAAACAGAAAAGCCCTTATTATGTTACCTCTACACCTTTCCTCCTTTTCTGTTTCAATTTAGAGATTTAAAATGCCCTCTTGTTTCCACTCCTTGGTTGTTTCACTTTTACTCTTGGTAAAAGGAATAGCTGTTTAGAAGGTAAGCCATAAATCAATGGATGATTTCTTTTTTTAAGCATCTGACAGTTTCCCAGCTTAAAAAAAAAGATTTTGAGTGTGATTTTACATTTGAGTTAAAGATGTAGGGTGGCTCTGATCTCAATAAGAGAAGAAAATGCATTTGATTTTAGAGCTGCAGAGGGTTTTAGAAATAATTTAATAAAACTGTTGTTTTTATTGATGAGCAATGTGAGACTCAGAAAGGCAAAATGAATTTTCCAAAGTCATACCGCTAGATGGTCATGGTGCTGGGTTCATTCCTGACCAACCCTTCCTGCCATCCATTGGCTCATGAACATAAATTAAAAATATTCATGGTTATTTGTCATATCCTCCCTGCCCTCCTTGCCATTCCCTCAGCCTCCTTTGCCTATTCCTGTTTCTATATCTGGTTCTACAATCTCTGTGCTCTAATCTTGCCTCTCTCATTTGGAGCATCCTCTCTGGTCTGGAAAATTTGATGCTTGCTTTGCCTTCTGATTCTCAGGGCCTGTGTCACCTCAGATAGGGCCACTGCTCAATTTTAACCTCGTAGATGCTAACTCTGATCTAGACCTCCCAGCTACCACCCTGGGTGCCATATTCATCTCTAGTCCTGGGTTCCTTCCATTGCCCCGTTTGCTGTGGTTTGATTGACCACACTAAGGCTTTTCAGCCGACAGACATTTTCCTCTCTCTCCCTCTCAGGTTCTGCCTTTCTTCATGACTTGTCATTTCTTCTTTGGAACTTTGATGTAAAGGGGCTGTGAGCAGGGCTTTCCTGAGAGAAAAATCACATCAAGAGCTGCTAATGTGTTCATGTGTTAAAATCCCTGCAAATGTACAATTTTAAAGGCCTTCTGAAAATTCCTTTACCCCAAAGAGTGATGTTGGTGACAAAATTTTCAGGCAGTGTGGAAAGTTAGTGAAGAAAATGTGTCTATTCAATGGGAGCCCTCTGGGACCCCTCATTCTTGGCACATTCTTCCCTTACCCTTAGGACCCATGCTCGGTTAAAGAGCTTTGAACTTGAAGTAAGAAGACCTGGATTTGAGTTTTGCCTCTGCCCCTTGCTCCCCGTATATCCTTGGCCAAGTCTCTAAGCCCCTCTGAGTGTTCATTTTCATATTTGTGAAATGGAGGTAAAAGTACCTGCCTTTTGCCCTCCTGAAAGACTGATGGACAAGATAAAATAGATCTAATTCCTTCATCAATTGACTCCCAAGACCCTGAGCTCTGGTTTCTTCTCCTTCTCTGGCCACTCCTTCCTCTGAGTTCCCTTTTTCCCAATAATCAATACTCACGAGAGGCTGAAATCATACAAAGTCAGCCACATGAAGGTCTGGGGCAGTGTTCCGGGAAGAGGGAACAGCA
Organism: Myotis lucifugus; assembly: GCF_000147115.1. Classification (NCBI taxonomy): domain Eukaryota; kingdom Metazoa; phylum Chordata; class Mammalia; order Chiroptera; family Vespertilionidae; genus Myotis; species Myotis lucifugus. Next base: position 2,637 of record NW_005880330.1, on the reverse strand, counting down.
AGTGTAAAGACTGTAACATAGGACAAAGCTTGGCATGGACCATCAACATGAACAATGTGACTGAATAGTATAAGTGGTACAGAAAATAGCAGGATATACGATTAGAAGCATGCGGGAGCCAATCATGGAGGATGTTGGAGGTGATGGGGAAGATTTAGATTTTATCATAAAAATAATGGGAAGTCTAATGAGGGGAGTTATCTACTGTAATTTAAGTTCTAGAAAGATATCCTTTTGCTTTTGTTTCTACTTGGTGAGATCACACTTACCTTTCAAGTTCATCTTTAGAACTCATTTCTCACAGCGCTCACATCCTCCCAGATTCCCAGGAGATTTTGTTTAAGCCTCTATTGTAGCCTATATTAGTCAGGGTTCTCCAGAGAAATATCACAAATAGGTTATCATATTATAGGAACTGGCTCATGTTATTATGGAGACTGAGTAGTCTTAACATCAGTCTGTAAGCTGGGGAACCAGGAAAGCCAGTGGTAGAATTTAGTCCAAGTCTGAAGGCCTGAGAACCAGGAGTGCTGCTGTCCAAAACAGGGGAGGCAGAGAGGAAATTTGCCTTTCCTCTGCCTTTTTGTTCTATTTGGGCCTTCAATGGATGGATGATGCCCACCCACATTGGTGAGGGTGATCTTTACTCTATCTACCAATTCAAACGCTAATCTCTTCTGAAAACACCCTCTCAGACACACCCAGAAATAATGTCCTACCAGCTATCTGGGTATCCCTTAGCTCAGTCAAGTTGACACATAAAATTAACCACCACACAGTCCTTAACGATACTGCCTTGTAATATTATGTCTGACTCCTTGTGATGCTGAATGTTCAGATCCTTGAGAGCAGATGGCATTTAAAGATCCCCTAGAAGAACAGGTAGAATTAGGAGGTGAGAGCAGTGACTTTTCTCTTCATCCTTTTTCTCCAGAGCCCGACATATAGGAGGACTCAGGAAATGTGTCCTAGCTGAAGAGAGAATTCATCCCATGGTGCTTTGTAAACCAGAAAATCTATACTCTGGTTGAAGATCAAAAACATTCAGAGAAGTCTCATGCATGCCAGTAAGTGAGTTATCTTTGACTTTTTTTTCCTATGAGGACAAAATCAATGGTGCAATTAAGGTTATTATTCATTTAGCAAACATTTATTAAAACACCTGCTATCTCTCTTCTCGGCAACACAAAGATGAGTGATTAATCTGTTACCTTTTTCCCGCTCAATTCCAGGACCTCACTCAATTGGAGAATCTACATTTTAGGGTAGTAAATAAGTTTAAACAAAATATAATGGGATATATAAAAATCCAAGTTCCTTAAGATAAGCTCCCCACCCCCCACCATTTGACTAATCTGAGGACAGCAAGGTCAAGTAAAATTGTATTATAAAATTCATGGTTCCATGAACAATTTAGTGATGACTGATAAAGATTTAGAGTAATTGGTATAAAAGAGATACTTATGTCTTAGTTCATTGCCTAATCAATGCATGAAGATTTATCATAGTATCCAGATACCATCTCTTCATGTTCAAACTCAAAAACTATTTCTTCATGTTCCTTACAGCCAAATGAACCATTTCTGGCAAATTTCATAAACTCCCACTGAGAGAGAAAGTTAAATGTGGTTATTATTCACAATGTATGGTTCTTTAAAACCTGATTGTATTGAAACAATATGGACCTTCTTTCTGGCTATTGCAGCTCCCTAATTCTACTTATTTGATGCTAGTTATATAATTACTCATAATGTTGTCTGAGTATTGGCTTCCAATGATTCTCTTTGAGATTACTATTGTGTTTTATTGATGATGGTCACAATCAAATCTTTCCTAGAGTTTCCAGGAAAATGTGAATAATAATTAATTTCCTAGTCATGTAGAGCTCTCTTTTCAGAATTATTATAGCATATTCATGGAACAACACAAACTTTAAATTAGGTCTTTTCTTGAACTCTTTAGAGTGTAATCACTGCATTCTTAGAATGTGATCTCTTTCAATGCCATCCATGTCCCAGCCTTTCTCATACTTCCACTAGTGGGGAGGATAGATGAGGGACTGTTGCTGGAGTGGTCCCATTTATGTAAGAACTGACTATTTCCTGTCTTGCATGACTTTATACTGGTTAAAGAGGGTACAACACCAACCCACCTATCAAAGGCAAAAGAGAACATCAGTTGGAGGAGGTATCTAGAATTTGTGGTGTAAAAGTTTCAAAAGCCCTCAGAGGGAATAGGCACAATCATTCCCAGTAGACTACCTGTCATGAGTGATGGGGCCTGCATAGATGGTAGGGAGAATGCCCTGGGTACCAGCAGTAAGGGGTACTAATGATAAAGGACACCTGCCAGCATCCTCACTACCCTTGGGTGCTGCAGACTGGAGGAAGCACCACTGTTGGACAGGAGTAATCAACACACATTGGGCCCACATACCTAGCTCTAATATAAGAGTTAGAGTAAATTATTGGGTAGCCCAGAACCCTAAACGTATCTTTTGCTAATGTGAGTGAGTTACCCCAAATAAGCATGTCAGCACAATTCCAATAGCCCAATTTTATGTCATCTCATGAAAAGCTATCATGATCTGCTTTTCAGTCCTTCTGCAACTAGAATCCAGCCCCAGATGCTGGGATG
>NW_005880329.1:0-6420 GCF_000147115.1 Myotis lucifugus | reverse complement strand
CCATCAGCCCATCGCCTGGAAGCTCCAAAGCGCTGCCTGTCCTTGAACGCCAGGCAGCGGAAAGTGACTTCCCTGCAGGGCAGGCGGCCTCTCAAAGGGAGACCGACTGCATCCACATCTGGAAATTCGTTAGGCGCCACTCAGACCTATTGCATCAGGACCTGCATTTTACAAGGTTCTGGGTGATCTGGAGACGCATCGCCCTTTGTTCATGACCATGTGAGTTACCGACAGAAGAGGACATATATGTGTAGATGAACAAAAGGTCTAGTTTGGCCCTAACCGGTTTGGCTCAGTGGATAGAGCGTCGGCCTGTGGACTGAGGGGTCCCGGGTTCGATTCCGGTCAAGGGCATGTACCTTGGTTGTGGGCACATCCCCGGTGGGGGGGCGTACAGGAGGCAGCTGATCGATGTTTCTCTCTCGTCGATGTTTCTAACTCTCTATCCCTCTCCCTTCCTCTCTGTAAAAAATCAATAAAACATATTTAAAAAAAAAAAAAGATCTAGTTTGCATGATGTTCCTGCAAAGAGAGAGCACAGCATAGTGGCCAAGAGTCTAATCTCTGGAGGGGACCTGGGTTCAGGTCCTAACCTTCCCTCTCACTGGCTGTGTGACCTTCCCTGCTTCCCATCACCTCTGTGTGCGGCTTCCGCATCTGAAAACGGGGGTGGGGGGCAGGGTGCTGGGAGTAGCCCCTTCCTCTCAGGGCCGCTGTTCGGTTTCCTTGAGATATTGAGCACAAAGGACTGGGAACAGTACCCAGCACTGGGCAGGGTGGAAGTGCAGCACCCATTTCTCGTGCTGCGTGCATTTTGCAGTCACGTGCAAATAGTTTTCCAAAAAGTGAAGCTCTCTTCTTTGAGGTTTGGCCATGGACAGCCTCCAATCGCCCACCCCGCATCTGGGAAAGGCCATAGAAGAGTTGGCCTGCTCCCGCCCTTGAGTGGGTGTGAAGGTCAAGCCTTGCAAACCTCCAGCCCCAGCCCCCAGAACGGCCCAACACGCTCGCTCTGATTTTGTTCAAGCCGCGGGGACTGGCGTGTGCCTGCCCTGGTCTCCCCAGAAAAATCCCAGCACGAGAGTAAACCTTCTGATTCCTTCTTGGTGCTCGGGGTGTCATAGTCTCGACATCTCAACCGATTCTGGGTGAGCGTGGACCACCCAACCCCAACCGGCCTCTCTATTGAAAATGTGCGCTCACCCAGGAATATGGTCCTGTTGGTATCAACCAGAGACTCACAAACTCACAGGAAGTCACAGCAGGGGCAGAGTTAACTGGGAACGCCGTGTTTCTCAAAGTGTGTTCCCCGCCCCAGGCACCACCGACGGGGTCCCCCTTCCCTAGAGACTACTGACTCAGAGCCCCAGGAAGGGACGCTGGTTCTCAGCCTTGGCTACGTGTTCGAATCCCCTGGGGGGCGTTTAACACATTGGGATGCCCTGGCCCCACCCTGGGAAAGTTTGAAGCTGTAGGTCTGAGGAGGGGCCCAGGCATCAATCATTTTAAAGGCTCTCAGTTGACTCGGACTGGCAGCCAGGGGGCGCTCCCATTTCTACTCTAATCCTCCCGTTTCACAGGCCAGAAGCTGAGGCCCGATTGGGGAGGGAACTTCCTAAGGTCACAGGGCAGGTCGGTGACTGAGCAGAAGTTCAGCCCAGGAGTCCTTTCAAAGCTTCATTGTACATGGAGGGCGGCCCTGGCTCTGCAGTAGCAGTAACAACAACAATAACAACAGACGGCCCTGGGGGGACTGATGTGACTTACTTTATTTATTTATTTTTTTTAATATATTTTATTGATTTCTTACAGAGAGGAAGGGAGAGGGATAGAGAGTTAGAAACATCGATTAGAGAGAAACATCGATCAGCTGCCTCCTGCACATCTCCCACTGGGGATGTGTCCGCAACCCAGGTACATGCCCTTGACCGGAATCGAACCCGGGACCCTTCAGTCCGCAGGCCGACGCTCTATCCACTGAGCCAAACCGGTTTCGGCTGATATGACTTACTTTAAAGGTTTCACTTTTCTTTGAATTAAAACCAACAATCGAACTTTATGAAGCAAAATGTTCTACAGTAAAATGTTAACTGAATATATGTGGCAAAATGACGTGTGATTTTTACCCCATATTTACTGAAGTCTTTCTATCGTGATCACGCATTGCTTTTATAGTCTGATAAAAAATGTCTGTATAGCCCGGCCGGTGTGGCTCAGTGGTTGAGCATCATCCTATGAACCCGGGAGGTCACGGTTTGATTCCCAGTCAGGGTACATGCCTGGGTTTTTTCAGGCTCGATCGCCAGGTGGGGGCGTGCAGAAGGCAGCCGATAGATGGTTCTCTCTCATCATTGATGTTTCTCTCTCTCTCTCTCTCTCTCTCCCTCTCCTTTCCTCTCTGAAATCAATTATATATATATCCTAAAAGTCTGTATAGCCCTGACTGGTTTGGCTCAGTGGATAGAGTGTCGGCCTGCAGACTCAAGGGTCCCGGGTTCGGTTCCGGTCAAGGGCATGTACCTTGGTTGCGGGCATATACCCAGTAGGGGGTGTGCAGGAGGCAGCTGATCGATGTTTCTCTCTCATCGATGTTTCTAACTCTCTATAAAAAACTCTCCCTTCCTCTCTGTAAAAAAAATCAATAAAATATATTTAAAAAAATTTTTTAAAAAAAGTCTGTATAAACAGCACTGAGGAAAAATGAAGACAAGTGGACTCAGTAGAGTGCAGGGGACATGGAGCATTTAATGGAAACGCTAGCTGTAGCCAGAAAAAAAAATACACAAGTGATTCATTTTCCCCTTCAACCTCTAAGCTAAAATCCTTCCTGGAATGTGAGGGGGTGGCCCCAGAGGCAGCCTTATTTTTGCATAAACCCTCTTTCAGGCGGAATAAAATCCTTCTACTCCGGGGTCATACATTTGTTTCTGTACTAGGATGAGCCCTCTGCCCTGATGTCCTACACAGCCCATGTCCTTACATTTGGGCTGAAATAGTGTGATTTTTGTCCTTTCCACATGATGCCTGCCAGGCCCACCAGACAACCCCATCTCCCTCCACACGGAGGGTGGGGAGACCTCCCCTCACTGAGGTGACTGGATATAGTTTACCACGTGTTTCTCTGCCCTGCTTCCATCTTCACGTAGGCATTTATAACTCTTGTCAAAACCTGAATATAGCCCTGACCGGTTTGGCTCAGTGGATAGAGCGTTGGCCTGCGGACTGAAGGGTCCCAGGTTCAATTCCAGTCAAGGGCATGTACCTTGGTTGCAGGCACATCCCCAATAGCGGGCGTGCAGGAGGCAGCTGATGGATGTTTCTCTCATTGATGTTTCTAACTATCTATCCCTCTCCTTTCCTCTCTGTAAAAAAAAATCAATAAAATATATTTTTAAAAAAACTCCTGAATATACATTTAGAATTGAAAGACTAATTCTCATCTTCTTCTTCTTTTTTTTTTTTTTAAAAAATAAAATAGTACATTCTCTTTCTTTGGTTAAGGGCTTCAGACAAAAAGCAGGATTAGTCACCAGCCAAGACTATTATTCCAACCACGTTACATTTCCCGGCCACCAGGAGGATGGATGCTCACCTCCCGTGGCTTACACGAGCGAAGTGCCTCCTGACTGTTTTGTGCATTTAGTTCACGAGTCTTTTTCAAATGCCCCTTTCCCTCGGGGGTCAGATTTTCATCTGCAGGATATTCTAGGAAATAGGTATAACATTTATTTCACTGCTATACCCTGAACGTGTGACCATTAAAAAAAAAAACATTTTTAAAGATCCTAAAAAGGTCACGTGCATACAGAAATGCACCCCAAACACAAACATAGAGCGTAACAAATAATCATGCAGCAAAATCCAGGCAGCTCGGGCCCATCAAGAAAAGGTCGGCTGAGAAGCCCCTGATCATGAACTTCTCCCTCTTCCCCGCAAATCGTATTCTGTTCTGTGATCAACACTTCCTTGCTTCTCTATAGATACATACGTTTATTATTCACTATGTGGTAGTTTGGTAATAAACCTATGTATCGCCGAAACCGGTTTGGCTCAGTGGATAGAGTGTCCGCCTGCGGACTGAGGAGTCCCGGGTTCGATTCCGGTCAGGGGCATGTGCCTGGGTTGCGGGCACATCCCCAGTAGGAGATGTGCAGGAGGCGGCTGATCGATGTTTCTCTCCCATCGATGTTTCTGGCTCTCTATCTCTCTCCCTTCCTCTCTGTAAAAAATCAATAAAATATATTAAAAAAAAAACCCCAAAAAAAAACCTATGTATCCCTCAACACTGTAGATTCGACTATTTTTTAACCTTATATGAATGCAACCTTACTGTCTGGATTATCTGTGCTGTGTGCCTGTTTTTTAGGGAAAATAGGCAAAAAAAAAGAATGTGGGCCTCTCAGTTTCCTGGCCACGTCTGCTCACTGGGAACCTTGTTCTCTCCCTGCAGAGCGTGGAGACAGCTGCTGGCCTCCTGTCTGCAGGCGGGAGGGGGGGGGGGGGGGGGGGTCCCCGACCAGCAGCTGGCCGCTGTAACCCGAGCCGCCTACAATCCCCAGGTTTTGTCGGTTATTTTCACAGAGAAAGTGCAATGGCCGCCAGATCGGCGGTGCGGGAGCGGAGGCTGTATTTTAGATTCCCGTTCTGTGCCATGAAAATGTACGGACCAGGCACCATGCCTTAAAGAGCATCATCAGCCCTGGCCGGTCTGGCTCAGTGGATAGAGTGTCGGCCTGCGGACTGAAGGGTCCCGGGTTTGATTCCAGTCAAGGGCACATGCCCGGGTTGCGGGCTCCATCCCCAGTAGGGGGTGTGCAGGAGGCAGCCAATCAATGATTCTCTCTTATCATTGATGTTTCTAACTCTCTCCCCTCCTTTCCTCTCTGAAATCAATAAAAATATTTTTTTTTAAAAAAAAAGAGCATCATCATTTCAAACAAGTTGAGAAGTCGCATCTGAATCCAAGCGACGGAGGAATCTTCAGGGCACCGCCCACCAAGTCTTCCCAGCTCTTCATCTAAAAAAGCAAAAGACCAGGAAAAAGCCACATATCCCGCCGTAGGGACTGGCTGTCACGTAGTGTGTGATCCCTGGTAAAAACAACACACATTTGCCCGGCCGGCGTGGCTCAGTGCTTGAGCAAATGACCTATGAACCAGGAGGTCAAGGTTTGATTCCTGGTCAGGGCACATGCCTGGGTTGCAGGCTCGATTCCCAGTGTGGGGCGTGCAGGAGGCAGCCAATCAATGATTCTCTCTCATCACTGATGTTTCTATCTCTCTCTCCCTCTCCCTTCCTCTCTGAAATCAATAAAGATATTTTAAAACACACACACATTTTGCCCTAACTGGTTTGGCTCAGTGGATAGAGCGTCGGCCTGCGGACTGAAGGGTCCCAGGTTCGATTCCGGTCAAGGTCATGTACCTTGGTTGCGGGCACATCCCCAGTGGGGAGTGTGCAGGAGGCAGCTGATCGATGTTTCTCTCTCATCGATGTTTCTAACTCTCTATCCCTCTCCCCTCCTCTCTGTAAAATCAATAAAATATATTAAAAACACACACACACACACACACACACACATTTTACTGTGACCTAGGACACACACACACACACACACACACACACACACACCCCATAAAAAAATAAAGCTTCACAGAACACATATACATGAGATGAATTCAGATACTTTGTGTTCTGCTGTCTCCGTAGGGGAAATTGTGAAAGACCTTGACTTGTGCCAACAAGACGCCGTGTCTTTGCTGGAGTCAGGCGTTGTCCAGCCCCTTTCCAGATTTCCTGATTCTGCGCGTCTGAGTCTTTGAGCTCTTTCCTCCCTGTAAGTTGTAGATGACAAAGCAGATGAGCTTTGTCCAGACCTGTCTGTGTGCTGTCTGCTGAGCCATGATTTCCCTGCCCCCGGGGAAAGCCAGTTTTCTAGAGAGAAGAAAACTCGGTTTAGCACTCCCAGTGGCACGTCCGTCTGCCTGTGGATTTTTCCTTTGAGGTGTTGTACTAACTTACTGATTTATTTGATGCGTTCAACAAAGTGCTTGACATGTGTCCATTTTATAGTCGTAGGATAGCCCTGATTTTACCTTTAAAACATGATAACATGGCCCTAGTCGGTTTGGCTCAGTGGATAGAGAATGGACCTGTGGACTATAGGGTCCCAGGTTTGATTCCGGTCAAGGGCACATGCCCAGGTTTCCTCGATCCCCAGTAGGGGGTGTGCAGGAGGCAGCCAATCAATGCTTCTCTTATCATGGACTAGAGGCCCAGTGCATAGATTTGTGCACCAGTGGGGTCCCTTGGCCTGGCCTTTGTTGGATAGCCGGTTTTGGCCGGATCCCTGCAGCCCTGATCCAGACAGGAGGGAGCTCGATCCTGTGCATTAAGCGTCTGTCCCCTGGTGGTTAGTGT